>NC_141162.1:61365912-61665912 GCF_053477565.2 Lygodium microphyllum
TTCATGAAAAACATTTTTGGTAGCAGGTACGAATGCTTTTTGACTTAAAGCTTTTGGAGGGATTTTGAAATTAATCAAATCACATATTTGCTAGTTTACACTAAAAAGTTTGTACACTTCAAGGTTCTAAACATATTCTTTATTTTGCAAGTGTTTCTAAGATTTTTGCAATCCATGTTTTATAAATCCTTGGCTTTTAGTGAACATTGCTTTCTAGTAAAAGGTCACTGAAAGAGTCATATTGAAATATTATTACGATAGAAGCTTCAAACAATTAACAGTTAGAGAAAAGAGCCTTACATCTAAAATAAAAGGTCACCCAAAGTGTCATTTTGAGAAGTGCTCACAAAAAAAAGTCCTTTAATGTATTTTTTCCAGGAAACATTCTCAAAAAACCGATTGAAATTGAAACTCGTCTTTACAAAAACTGGCTATTTTTAAAGCATTTTAGTTATAAAACCAGTTATACCCCTCCGAAGACCGGCTGGAGTTAAGCCCGATCCTTTTTCCATTGGATGAGGAAAAAGTTTTTCGCGAGCACTAATTCTCAGAATGGTACGAAGGTAATATTTTCAAACAATAAACTGTTAGAGAAAAAAGGCATACCTCTGAAATTGGTCGGGTATGATCTCGAGGATTAATAAATTCGGTAACACCAAACTGTTTGGCTGTCACTCACACACACACACACACACACACACAAACATAACCCATGAGACAAAAGAGAAGCCATACTTCATTTCTATGGCCAATAACATAATATAACTTGTTTTGATCAGAGCAAATCTTTCTTGTCATGTTTACTTATTTGCTATTTGTGCACCTCTGTCAAATTTTGCTGGGTTGATGTCGATCCCGATGATACGCGATGCCCCGGCACTCTTGGATCCAACCGCAACCTAAACAACAGAAGGGAGAGCAAACCATTCTTCATTTCCCTTTTCTGTTTGTGGAAAACACATAAGCAGACATGAAAGCGCAGAAAATTTAACCCAATGAATTACCGCTAAACCCACAGCTCCTAGCCCAAAGATAACAACAGTAGATCCCTTCTCCACCTTGGCACAATTCCAGGCAGCTCCAAGTCCTATAATATGTACACACATATGTTGAATGATTATGAAATCAACATAAGTACATGATAGCTGGAACTGGCACATAATTGCAGCTTTAAAGATGCTTATATCATAGTTTTTAAATGATTAGCTGTGACAGCCTTCAGAAATATATAGTGCAACTGGTAAACTCTAACCCCACCGGTGGGGATTCCACAGGAGAAGAGGCAGATCTTGTCGAGAGGCGCCTCCGGATTGACCTTCGCAACACAGCCAACATCCACCACCGTGTACTCCGAGAAGCTCGACACGTTCAGGAAATGGTAAACAGGGATCTGCTCCCCCTCGCTGGTTCGTATCGAGAAGCGGCACTTCCCATCATGCAGCATGAAAGTCCGGCCGGGATTCACCTTGAGCTTGGCGCAGAGATTGGTCTTATCCGACTTGCATTGGCGGCAATCCCCACACTCGCCTGTGAACACTGGGATGACATGATCCCCTTCTTTCAAATCTGTCACGCCTTCGCCCACGCTCTCCACAATCCTGCAATTTCGATATGCAGTACACGATCATCTCTCAGTGTCTTTCTCAGTCCAGAGACCATCATGCAAGCTTCATCAATCTCTCTCTCTCTCTCTCTCTCTCATGATCAGACCCGAGCCATCCTCACCCGGCCGCCTCGTGTCCGAGAATCCGAGGAAAGGCACCCTGCCATTAATCACACCACAAACAAGAAGGAGAATGCTCATCAGCTATCAACCTCGCCGTCGTACTCAGGAGCAACAAACCCTGACACAATAAAAATAATCAGCAATGGCCGCATACATTACCTCGTTCTCCCACACAAACATATCGCTGTGGCAGAGCGAGGTGTGCGTGATCTTGATTCGGACCTCGCCAGCCTGCGGGGGATCCACCTGCACCTCCTGGATAACCAGGGGCTCCTTGGGCTTCCACGCCACAGCAGCTATGTCGGAAGGGGGGATCAGAAACAGAAAAAATCAATGGCTGCTCTCATCGTAAATCAATATGTTACGATGTAAGGCAAGGACTAATACAGTTCCAAATGCATAGGAACTATAGTTTGGAAGGAGGTGATGATGAACAGAGAATGGCAGATACGTACCTTTGCATGTTATCACCTGTCCTGCTGTCGAATTACGCACGGTGGTGTCTGATATTAAGCTGCCCATTATGTGTGTTTAGAGATACAGCTTAAATAATAAATTAGGCAAATATATAGATTGATAAATAGAAAGCTAGCCAGCCAGCCACAGAGAGAGAGAGAGAGAGAGAGATGATATGATTGATCTTCGGACAGCTAGTCATCCTTTTATATGCCCACAAACAGAGCCACGTTGCTGCGTGCCACACATGGGCTCTATGGGGCCTCGAGCTGCCCCTCCTTTCAACGCTGTCAGGCTCCCATTTGACTTATGAATATTCAGACTGTAGCATCTATGATTTCACCATGGAGGATAGTGACATAGTCCCGACTCCTCACGATTCACCACAATGACTGTATATACCTCATTGACCAACTCACACGAAGTTTTTGACATTTTCTTATGCGTGCAAAGGGGCTTTTTCCCCTTGTGTTCCCATGGAGTGTCCAATATTTGAGCCTTTTCTCCTCAAAAAGCCAACCGCATACCTAGTTTGCTTGCGGCTTGGGCCAAGGGGCTGCCCCACTCCTTGAGGCTCACAACCCGTTGCCCCACAACCTGTTGCCCCCAACCATCCCTGGATATGTATGTAGTCTCTCCCTTGCAAAAGATCATGATGTATGCAGTCTTTCGCGTTGCCCCCAACCATACCTACCTGTTGTCGCAAATCACAATGTGGGAATTCTATTTGGAATCTGTCTAAAATTTCTTCTAATGGTTGATGGGAAAAAATCCACATCTTTGCACTTATGCACCTTGTTGACCATGTAAAACCCTCGCAAAAGCTCATGATGTTGTCGCAATTCACAATATGGGAATTCTATTTGGAGTTTTTCTATTTTTTGTCTACAAGTTGATGGGAAAAATCCACATCCTTGCACTTATGCACCTTGTTGGCCATGTGAAACCCTTACCAAACCAAGGAAAAACCCTTACTACCAATCCTCATTGGTGGGTGATGAGAGACAATTCTCATGCTGCTCTACCTTCATAGCCTAAGTAGTATGGTATTGTCATACAACACAACATAAACTATTCAGGTTGTACATCCAAAAATTAGCATCTCATGGAAACTACTACCTTATTGAAGCTACTTCAAGTGTCGGAAGGGAAGAAGAAGTATTCAATCTTTCAATCAACTCTCAAGTATTTGAACTAGATTCTAGTTTTTATTAAATTTTGTTTCAGGGAGAAATTGTACAAGTTGTATAGCGAACAATTCACATCTCATGGAAAGTACTACCCATTTAAGCTACTTCAAGTGTTGGAACTAGACTAGGGTTTGAGTCAAAGACTTACTAAAGTGTTGGAAGTCCCCATCTTTGGATGTAAATCATTTTCTACTTTTAATACAATGTTAAAGTTTTTCCCAAGAAAATTAACTCATGTGTTGGAATTTGACTAGAATTTCATGCAGATACTTATTGGCCAAAGCAAGAAAACCCTACCAACTAAGTTGGATGGCCCAACATACATCTCATGCAACTCTTCCTTTGTAACTAAGTAGTTTGATTTCTTTTGAACACTGCAAAACTATACAACTTGTGTGGTAGAGCTTCTTGCACTACAAGATATAGGCCTCATACCAACAATCAAAGTGACAAAAACGTTTACCAAATTTTTTTTCCCTGTCATCGCTAAACACGTTGGTATTAGCGACGCCATAGAACCATTGCTACTCACGTCGCTATGAGTGTCATTATTTGTGTCACGTCACTTTTTGCGATATAAACTGCAATGCTAATAGCGACGTGTGTAGTAAATTTGTGATGCTGAAAGCGATGGTTGCAGGGCAGCTTGGGCTATACAAAAGGGTTATAGTAACCAAACTAATGGTTGTCAAAATGAAGGCAAAGTGTACTTGAATCCACAACTAGACTTATACATAAAATAAATACAAGATCGCTTAATGAAAGTGTTCGTGGAATGATGGCAAGATACAAAGGATGATAATAACATAGTGCATAGAAAATACCTACCTGAATTACATGATCGAAAAAGAAGAGGATGTGCGCTCCATGGATCCAAGCGCGAGCTATAGATTCTCGCCATCCGAAAGCTCATCCTGGGAGCATCAAATGGACTCTGCAAAAAAAAGAAATAGCTACACATCAGTCCACCATACAATTATGCATTTTAATTAAAATTATTAACTACGGATAAGAAAGAAGAGTGACTTACTAGGCCATTGTATGCATACAATCTATCGATCAATACAATGAGACCGTGTCTCTCTACATATCGTGTCTCTAGCCGGTGGGATCGCGGTTTGTAATGGAGTGCTGCAAAGAAAAAAATTACAACTGTTAGAAACACGATTATAAGTACAAGAGATATTGTAAAAAAATAAGTGAAAAGAACAAAAGAAAAACTTATAAAGTTATCCAGATAAGTCCTGTGGCCACCACTCCCAAGATGATAGACCATTCATGCCTTCAATCGTGCCCTCGCTGCCTCGTGCTGCTATCTCCAATGTCTTGGAGAATCTATAGCCTCCTCCTTGAGTCTGTGCGAGTCATCTGCGTCTAGCCACTAGGGCTTTGAGGCCGCACTCTTACGTGCATTGCATGCATCCAATCATCTGTGTGACATATACACATGCATGCACTCCATCATCCAGCATGCCGATAACCTATCTATTGTGATGGGTACCAAAAACTTCTCATGCAATGATACTACTATGTAGTCCTTGCTCCCCTCTAATATGTTCTTCCAATGATCCAAGACGTTGTGCCGAAAAACTTGTTGGCACAACTCTCTCATATGAGCCATCACCCTCCTTCCCTCATGATTCGTGATGACGGCTCTTGTTCTATTATCTACAAGATATCCATACCTCTCTGGGTTATATCTAAGATGTGCCTTCTTTCACCTGCACCTACACTTCTGGACATATCCAAGAGACCCCTGTACATTGGGTATACCCACGGGGTTGTATCTCTCAGAGTAGCATCCATAGGGGTGCCACATATGGATGACTGAGCTAAAGCTAGTGTGACTCGAGTAGACGTCCCCATAGGTGTAACAAATCCCACAAGTGATGCAAATCTAGCAGAACGACCAGACGCAAACACGACGTCGGTACCTCCACAACAACCACCTGAGCCATGCTCTCTCAAAACCTACACAAGAGCAAGAAGTAGCACATGTATCTTGAACTGACCGTAGGCTCTCCACATCCACGTCTCCGCAGTATCCCCTAGAACCACTCCCTCTGTCCGGTCCAAGTCTCGAGCGTCGACCTCATCTATTGGAAATCGAAACATCAAATGGTACCGAAGTAGATCCACAAATGTCACCTGTATAGACAAAAATTGATGTTAGCATAATCAATATAAAGATTCAAGCATAGCATGGTAATATAACTATAAAAAAGATGATCTTATTCAAAATGTTTATTCTAGAGTACCCTTATAAGCAATTCATCAATAAATTGAGTAGGTGGATGCTCCAAGTATGACATAGCCTATGGTCCAATGTCAATCTCCTGAGGTAACTCCGCATACACTAGAAGGTCGATAGAAAGGTCACCACAAAAGGATGAGTCCACCTCGTTCTCAAAGAATTCTTAGCCTCCTATCTTTCCATCATTGTTACCCGATTCTACCTCGCTCCAAGCTTTTGGTCGCCTCCACCTCTTGCAATATCGACCTCTCTATCTGCATATTGTCCTCATCTACATTGGGAATATTGCTTTCATCCTATACTCTCGCACTTCGGGGAGCTAAAGGTATAACATACCACCATCGAGGTTGTCACGGGTTTGGATAGAAAATGACATTTTCAAAATCACATACAAGAGAAATTTAACATTTGTGATATATACCATGTCGTAATAAAAGTTCAAAAAACATGAGTTCATACATGCACTCATTGACACATGCATAGATGTTGTTGTAGTCCATGGCAAGCTTTCATAAAACATGTTGTGCATCATCAAGATACTTAGGCATGGTATTTCTAAGTGGTAATATATGATACTTTAACAACCTAAAAAGAAACCATAAAACACCTTGAAAAATCACAATTGTTTTTTATAATGGTGCCAAAAATAAATCAACGAAGCATACATAGAAGGTACCTAAACAACTCGGTCACACTCACATCACTCCACTTGTATTTTACTTGCACACTTAGGAGTGCAAGTAGCGTCTTCAGGTGAGATACTTGGCATCCATCATATAATGATATGGATGCTTCCTCTCTAAGCGAATTAGATGTATCAGTATCTGTGCAATGCTCACCATTTGTTACCACTTCTTTAAACCACTTCACATCCAGTACATATATAAAGAATCGTCTAAAGTCAAGCTTCAGAATATCTTGGATCAAGCCACAATAACCTTCCATGGTACAATTGGCATCCTGGAAGTGAGCAAGGACACCACAATCTTGGGTATTTCTCTTTTCATCTATACGTTGAGTTTGAAGATATTTACCCTCACACCAAATGGCATTGAATAATGTGCAGTAGTAGTAAAAGATTAAGATCAAACATGTCAATTTATTATATAAAATATAACTAGAAACAAATTAATTGATAGTATGTCTCACCTTTGATAAGAAACCTCGTGCATATTCCCACTCTTCTTGAGATATATTAATTTCCTCCTCTTTTTCCATTCTCTCCATTTCCTCATGTAACCAATCTATATCAATATGACGTGGGAGCGCATTTATATGATCTGGAAATGAGACATTACGTCTATATCTGGTGCAAAATGCTTGTCTTTCACTTTTTCTTCTTGCCCTTGCTTCATTATATAGTGTCACCCATTTGCTCATTACATCACTATTGAGCACACAAAAACTATTTAACTTACGAAGTTCTTCTTTTGTTAGCACTTTACTCATTCCTTTTCCTTGAGGTATTATAGAGGTCATCCTCAAGTCTTCATCATCTTTCCATAGTCGTGGTTGAGAGGGGTCCACTTCAGCAAGATATTCGGAGATATAAACAAGGGATGATTGCACTAACCAACCCTCAGCCAAGCTTCCCTCAAGCCATGCTTTTTGCCTCACAAAATCTTTCAAGGTTTTCATGAAGCGCTCAAGAAAAAACATCCACCTTGCATGAACTGCCCCACAAAGTGCAATCTCATCAATCAAATGTACGAGTAAATGTAACTGAGTAATCAAAATGGACTGAGGAAAAATTTCCTTCACCAAACAAACCACCTCAACAGATAATACTCGAGCATCTTACAATGTGTTTGGATCAATTTCCTTCGAGCTCACGTATCTGTCAGGATGTATTTGACAATTGTTTATTTTTGTGTAGAAATTCAAAGAGGTTCACTACATGATGTATGTAATATATAATGAAAAAATACAATGTATACACACCTCACAAGCTCTCCCATCTTGTAAATGATATCACATACATCTTTGGATACACAATGGGATATGCTAGTAGGAAGTACGAAATGAATGTAAATAATATTCATAGATCAAATGATTAGTTGAGGAAAAAGTCATCATATCCCAAAGTTTACACATAGTTACTCCACTAATTACTATATTCATGGTTAGAGATACCATTACTTGAATCATTTTGTGCCAATCGTGGGACTTCAAATCTGATAGTTGCTCCACATCTCTTTTCTTTTTCTTTATGAAGGCTCCCTTCAGACATCTCATACATCCTATGGGTGTTCGAAAGCTACATATTTGTTCCTTTACTAAATTTTCATCGTTCTTTGACAACATCCAAGGTGCATGGGGTAGCTCAATCTTTCCTCTGGGTCCAATGCGTGGCCGAGCTCATCTCATGCGACCAATGTTACGTAAATTCTCCCTTACATTGACTAGGAAGAAATCGATGATGATTGTCATAGATAGCCTTCTTTAAACATACTGGCCTAGAGGAAACTAGAGAGGGACCGCAAATAGGACATGCATTATATCCTGATGTGGTTAAACCTGAACAAACAAGTGAATGAATAACATGCAATTGATTCAAGTCTTGAATTTCAAATATAAAGTTATATATATATACCTGAACACTCTCCATTTCCTGGAAAGTCATGCATGGTCCACAACACCATGGCCTTCAATGTGAAATCTCTAGAGGATGCAGATGTGATTGTATCTTGCACCTCAATACCTTCCCATAACATTTCTTACTCTTCAATCAAAAGCTCTAAGTAAATGTCCATGTTTTTTACCTTGTGCTTTCCAAGAATCAGAAGGGACAACATTACATGTCCCTTTTTAATTGACATGGATGGAGGAATAGTACAGTTCACCAATACCACTAGCCATACACTATATGATATGCTTTTGATGCCAAATGGATTGATTCCATCCATACCGAAACTAAATCTCAAATTTCTTGGCTCTTCTTTGAAAACGGGCACAAATTGTCTATACATTGCCATGCCGGTGTGTCTGCAGGGATCCTCCATTTTCCATCACTTGAACGATGACTAGCATGGCATGACATGAGCTTTCCAATAGACTTACACTTGAACATAAGTTGAATACGTGGAACAACTGAAAAATGTCGCAAAACCTTACGAGGCACATCCATTGACTTCATCTCCACTTCGTATCATGATTTGCCACAAACAAGACACTCTCGTGCGAACTCATGAATCCCACGAAATAAGACACAATCCCTCTCTCTTAGTCGGCAATTTGTTTCCTTTTGGAAGCATTTGTGATAATAATCTATATATATTTTTAAATGTGAGTTAAAAAACCACCAACATATATTTGTGTCTGATTTCAAAATAGAACAATTAATATTATGATTCATAAGCCAAACTGAATTGATACATACTTCAATAACGCATTCAAACTGACATTACTCCATCCATAAATTATTTGCAAGTTAAGTATCTCGAGGGACGCACGAAGAACGGAGCACGTACAACCTTCATACAACAGAGTAGATGACGCTACGTATAGTGGGTCATTTGGCTTCGTACAGTGATCTTCTCCCCGAACCGGTTGCGAAAATAGATCATGTACCATGTTGTCCAAAATATCATCCTCTACAACTTGATGGGGCATTTCATGAGGGCTACTATCATGGTTCTCAGTCTCCACTCTTCTTGAAGACTCTGCCTCCTCGTGTCGATATTTTGCAGCCTCTCGACGCCCGGGAGGGAGCATCTGAGGATGTGGCACCGCATCCTGCTCTCAGGGGGGGGAGGGGGTCACTCATGAATATATGTATATATAACGTGAGTTCAAAATAAGGGGTTTTTAAAACACCAATTTTATACATTTTTTACATACAGAAGGGTGTCATATAAAGGGGTTACTTACAAATTGAATAGAAAAGGGTTGTGTTTTGTTCAAGAAAAATTCACAGATTAGGATATTTATAAATAGTCCATGAATGCACATTATATAGAGAATATATATATAGTGAACCTTGCTCAAACACAAAAGGGAGTTACATGTACGTTGATATATATTGAGTAACATAGACTAGCAATCTTAGTGTTAAAAACAATGAATACCGGTGATTTTCTCGGTCCCATTCTCCATACATGCTGAGGTGTGACATTGCAACTCGATGTGCTCGAAAAATACACCCTCGACAATGATTACACATGCATTTAATTTTTCATCGTAGCCATGCATCTCGATTATGAAAATGTAATGTTTCATCCTCACTTGAGGATGTGCTCGTTGACTCATCAGCATGCACCGCACTAGGTGATGACAACGACATGATTAAACGTAATTCATGACAACATCAAATTTGTTATTCATATGTTTATATAAAAACTTCAAGGCATAGTAATTATTCTAAGATCTCAATTTGAAATACACAAAACTTATCATAAATACATAAAAACTTATGATAAGAACTTACTATCAAAACTTATCTTAAATACAAAAACTCATGATAAAAATGCAAGCGCGCTAAATGCATGTCTATACCTGCATTTAACTATGTGTCTAAATCTGCGTCTATCTGCACGTCTAAATCCGCGGCTATAAGCACGTCTATGTAAATGTAGACACGCATATACACACAAAAATAGATGCAAAAGTCAAAATTCAAAAGATACTTAAATCATTTCTTTTCAAACTGTGCCTTTCCTTTCTTGCAATTTTTGCGCGTTCTAAAGCTCGAGTTTAGCTGACATGCAGTCTACCTCCACTAGTCTTTTCATGCCTCACCTCCTCATGACTCACCTCTTCTTTCACTTCAAAGAGAGAAGAGGGGAAAGAAGAAAGCCAAGGAGAGGAAGAAAGAGAGAACAAAAGAGAGGAGAACAAGAGGAACAAGAAGCAAAGAGAGGAGACAACAAGCAACAAGCATCAAGGGAAAACAACTCACCAAGGAGAGGAAGAAGGGGAAGGAAGCAGTGCCACCACCCGTCCATACCAAAGACCCAAGGTGAGTTCTCTCTCTCTCTCTCTCTCTCTCTCTCTCTCTCTCTCTCTCTCTCTCTCTCTCTCTCTCTGTATTAGGATCTATGATTGAACTTCTTATATCACAAATAAATCATGGATGGCAGTTGTTGGATTGAGAGCAGCTAACTTAGCGCGTTTGACAGTGCGTGTAGATTTCACTACAGATGCAGACATAGACGCACAGCTATATTTGCTGTCATCGCGTCTGCAGTCGTGTCTCCAAGCGCGTGTATTCTGCATCTCAGACACGAGAATACACACGCTCTACCTAGAAGCTTTGACTTCAGAGTCGCGTCTCCAAGTGCGTATATTCAGCATTCTCAGACGCGAGAATACACACGCTCTGCCCAGAAGCTTTGACTTCAGAGTTGCATCTCCAGGCACATGTATTTTGCATCTCAGAAGTGAGAATACACGTGCTCTGCCCAAAAGCTTTGACTTCAGAGACGCATCTAAGAGCACGTCTATTCTGCATCTCAAACGCAAATATACACGTGCTCTATCCAGAAGGTTCATTAGGGCCAAAAACGTTTAAAAAATGGCACTTGTAAGAAAATGATTAAGTTACTAATTAGTTGAGGTTTTAAAATAATGAACCCTCCAAATTTGGCCATTTAGATGTGATTAATGAGAGAATTTATTATTCATTTAAGAGGTTAGCCATTAAATGCCTAAGGACGTTAACTCATGTCAGAGGTCACTTTTTGGCCATTATTCTTTCTTTTTGAATATTCTACTATCACGTTTTCCACCAAAATCACGCTTCTTTTTTTGTCTGCATTCATTTGAATCATCGTTCTCTCCTCTTCACTTTGTTTCTTAGTTCTTAAAGCAGATTTTACTCTGTCGTAAAATTTCTCACCAAAATCACGTCCGGTTCTTACCAACAGCGTGCATTGGTCTCCCTTCGTCTCCTTTCACAAAATCTTGAGAAGGTGATCAACAATCAAAAGAGTCTCTACACAGAGGATCAATACCACTTACTTGCCGATTGAGCTATAGAGATATGGTCCTCCATGGACCTGAGACGAGATCATCTCATTAGTTTTCAGCAGACCCAACTAGGTTGGGACATCCAAGCCACATCTTTACTTCGACCCCTAAGACATCCGTTCTGTAAGATTTTGTTTCAACTAAATCCAAGCTTTTTCTTCAATCTCTTCAATTTGATTCATAAGAAAATGGGTAAAAGAGTCCCATGGTGTTGATGCAAATGTTTATTATTCAATTTCATTTATTAAAATATAAAAAACATTAAACAAGTAATAGATAGAAGTATTAGTGATATTGTGTATCATATCAACTTTAGGACTAAGATGATTTTATGTGTGCAGGATGCTTCGAAGAATATGAAGGATACAACTTCTTACTTGATATTAGCTCTTGGGAGTATTTTTCTCATCATACCCTCAACTATGATTAGCACTATGGGGTTTCAAGTTTCAATATCTTCAATTGTGATTCTTATTAGCACTATCAGATTTCAATACCTAAATGGTGGCTTGATGTCATGGGATGATACTACTCATGCTATCATATCCTAGCCAATCTCTTAAGATCTCTTCCCTTGATTTGTAAGAAGAAATAGAAAGGACTTGACTCTATTTCTTTCTCTCAGAACTCTGATTCTAATGTAGATTGATTTTATAATTGAAAGCATCACTACATTATTGATGCTTTATTCGGGTATATCTTTTTTCAAATGTAATATATCTTAATTTTACAAAAAAAGACCATCAAAACAATCTTTGTGATTATAGATCTCCTTTACTCTATAGCATTCATGATCTTATTTATTTTTTAAAAATAGTTTAAAGAGTATTATATGATGTTAAACAAAGTTCTCTACATGAAATAACATGAACTTTTGACAAGTCAATGAAGTTAGATAAATAAATAACATGAACTTCCTTGAGCAGAAGAGCAAAAAAGAGCCTGAAAAAGACCCCAAATATCACAAAAAAATCACCCAAAAATAGCATGTCCGATACGGCACGAAAATGGGGTGTCCGAGTGCTATCCGATACGGCACGAAAATGGGGTGTCCGAGCAGCCCGAAAATGGGGTGTCCGAGCTGCTCGGACACCCCATTTTCGCGCCATATCGGACATTCTATTTTTCGCGCCGTATTGGACATGCTCGGATACTCCCCTTGTAATGACTTATTTTTTTTGAGACCTTAAACCCATTAAAAAAACTCAAAAAATTTTCCATAAGTTTATTAGGCTCTTAAAAAAATTTATAAAATTTTAAAGATTTTTTTGAGCTTGTTTACTATTTTAAAACAAAATTTTAGTAAAAAAGAGCCTAAAAAAGACCCCAAAAATCACCCAAAAATAGCATGTCCGATACGACGCGAAAATGGCAGCTCGGACACCCCTTTTTTGCACCGTATCGGACATGCTATTTTTCATGTCGTATCGGACATGCTATTTTTCGCGTCGTATCGGACATGCTCGGACACTCCCCTTGTAATGACTTATTTTTTATGAGACCTTAAACCCATCAAAAAAATTCAAATAGCTCGGACACCCCATTTTCGCGCCATAGCGGATATGCTATTTTTGGGTGTTTTTTCTGTGATTTTTGGGGTCTTTTTTAGGCTCTTTTTTACTTAAAAATTATTTTAAAAAATTAAACAAGCTTTAAAAAACCTTTAAATTTTTATAAAAAATTTTAAGAGCCTAATAAACATATGGAATTTCTTTTGAATTTTTTCGATGGGTTTAAGGTCTCACAAAAAATAAGTCATTACAAGGGGATGTCCGAGCAGCTTTGAAGGACCCCTACAGAGATTCTCGCACCATATCAACTCATCCACAATACGGAGCGAGAAGTATACTACCAAACATTATGCTTTTTGCCACGCTCGCACCGTATGAGGTGCTCCACGATACAACGCGAATATGACCCTGCGAAAATTTGGCTTTGCTGGTCTCGCGTCATATCAACTTATTCTCACATGGTTGACTTTATGACTTTATGAATTATTCTTACATAGTTGCTGCTCTTGCTCATAAGATCACCCTAATGAACCAAGATTTTAATATGATTAGTAGAATAAGGTACCGAGGATGATGTTTGTAAGAGAAAAATCGATGTACTTGGACCTATTAATTATAAGAGAATGGGTGAGGTGTATGGGCAAATGGTAATCAATGTTTCTTACACTTCTGAGGAAGAGGACTATCTTAGCATATCTCATGAGGACAAGTCCATGCTAGTCGTAAAAAGGATATTTAATTGTTAGATTCTGTAGTTTATTATTGCATAAGGTAAGGCATTTTGACTCTAAAAATTTTTAGTATATAGAATAATTGTGCTATTAATTGCAAATAACACCCCTTTATTTTTGCTATTAGCTTTAGGACATTGATTGCATCTCTTAGCCAATAAATCACTAAAATTATGTGTATTGTTGATCCACTATTATCAATGGAATTTTTTTCGAGATTTGGTTCAAATATAGCAATGTCTTTCAAAGCTTTTGATTCCATCACAACTACCATATTTTTTTAAATTAAATCGGATACACTCACCAGAGAAATTATCCTCATGAACTCTCTAAGTGGTATCCATGGCCAAGGAAGAATGTGGGTTGAATGGAATACTGCTTGCTTTTTGGTTAATTATTTATTTTATTTGATTGTCTATTTTAGTTACATGTTTCCATTTGCAGTGCTGGTAGGCTCATGACTACCTTCTTGGACACCACATATGAGGATATTGTTGAACCTAGAAAACCATATAACTCTCTCTAACAAGAAGTACCATCACAAAGTCACAAAGACATACATATACTTGTGGAAAGAGAGTGCTTTTCAAATGTCTGCAGGACAATAGATTCAACGATACTCAAGATAGATGGAGTGAATGCAAATCTCTTTCATATTGTTGGTTTTTTTAGGGACCCTTTTTTACCAACTTGTCACTTTTTTTCTCGTAGTGCTAAGATTACCCTAACTCATATATGCGATGGATAAGGGAGCAATGTATTGAGTTGATTTTGGATAGGGTAATCACACTACTTGATTCCGATTCCCCTCCACAAAGCCACGAAACATGCATAATAAAAGAACCCACAATCTGATCAGCAGAGATAATGTCTGTGAACACCTTATGAATCCCATGGAAGGTTCCACTTAAGCTTTCCATAGGTTGCCATTCTGTACTTGCTGATAGAAATATATCTACAACCAAGAATTCATTATTAGTACTTGCTTAAATGAAAAAAAGAAAACGTTATCAACTCAAGTCTTACAATGTGTTTGCTGCGAAACATACTTGTTTGGAGGCAAGTGGATATCCTTCGCCATATAAACATGTTGCAGTTTGATAAACCACCCTTCATGCATAATTTTGAAAGAAATGATACGTCCCTTCCAATGATGTTTAATATCCTCTTGTTTTTTTCTTTTCACCTTGTGAGAGTCCTTGCAAGAGGGCAGCATGGTAACCTAATCGTTTATACTAAAGATCTTTGGCTCCCAATTTTCATCAACTCTGCTATAGACAGTGCAAGAGTTTACTAAACGAGAAGAGCGCCTTCTGGATGCCATACTTAAATTAAATTCGCAGAGAAAGAAGCTCATCGAGAAAGATGAATGAACTAAAAAGCAGAGAAAGAAGCTCACTGAGAAAGGTGAATGAACTAAAAATGAATATTAAGAAGACTAATGAAAATATATTGGGCGCCAAAAAGTTTTTGAATTTCAAAAAAATCATCATTAACTTCACAGCAACTTTATTATGTCAGTTGTCAGATTTTATAAGTAAATAAGGACTTCGGGACTACCAAAACATGTCAGACATTGGAGATTTTGGCTAAAAAGGAGGAGAGAATCACGAAGTGGACTCTACTATCTCCAAAAAAGAGGAGACAAGAATACCATATTCTTGCACACGTGGCAAACTCTCTTTGGCCCTTTTCTTAATCCCGTGATTAACAAAGTGCATTTTTTGAAGCGTTTTTGGCCCTAATGTGACTTCAAAGAAGCATCCGAGAGCACGTCTATTCTGCATCTCACATGTGACTATACACGTGCCAGCTCTGATAAAAAAATAATTTTTTATTTTTGGAATTGTACGAATATGTTACACAATAGTACAGTTTACACAATATTACAGTTTAGCAAATTTGTCTTATTCCTGTGTTTTGTTTGCAAATGTCGCATTGCAACGTATCCAGTTGTATCTTCAGGACACGTCTTAGCAGTCCATCCGAAAGGATGTCTAGAAAGCT
Organism: Lygodium microphyllum; assembly: GCF_053477565.2. Taxonomy (NCBI): domain Eukaryota; kingdom Viridiplantae; phylum Streptophyta; class Polypodiopsida; order Schizaeales; family Lygodiaceae; genus Lygodium; species Lygodium microphyllum. Next base: position 61,381,755 of record NC_141162.1, read on the forward strand.
CCGCTCGGCACTCCCATGTAATGTTACGGGTTTGCGATCTAGGGCTTTTCGCATCTGCCACGTAGCAGAAGTATTCCAGCCTTTCCCACTTAGGATCGACCTGAATAATTAGGGTTTTCCTTATTGGTCATTTCCTAACGGCAACTAGCGTCGAACCCAAGCGAACTACTTTACGTAGAAACGCCAAGTCCGAAGCGGATTCACGCTGCACTTGGTTCAAGGAGAATGGGAAACGAGAGGGATGCAAAGCTCAGCCTCTCTCCCATAAGGCATAGTCCCATTCCATTCCCCTAAAACAATATAAATTAGGATCAATCATAACTCTAAGTCAATGCTTTTGTTGTTCATGTTCTTTGACGATCTTCCTTCTATCCACCATGATTTGAGAAAAGTTCCTGGCCAACCGCGACCACCCATCCATAGGACGGACCTATGGCAACATCCATCGCACTTTCCTCGAGTTGTTTTATTTATTTAATTACCTAGCACATTTAGTTGGACATGTAACAATTAGCTTCTTTAATTAGCCCGTTAGGCACTGGTTCTTTAACGTAATTATATCACTTGACTTAGAAAAACAATGTCAAACAAGTTCCTTATTAACAGGTTATCATATTTATCATTGAAATACAAAAAGTCCAGCCCGTAGGCTTATTCGCAATCTGCCCTAAGGCTATCGAGCAATCCACAGGGATCACTAATCCAAGTTTCCACCCATAGACTAGTATGCGCGCCTCGAGATCCAATCCCGAGTCACGTTAGCCTCTTGTGCAGGGCCCGAAAGGCGAGGGATTTACGGCCAGAGCCCCCCTGGCACCCAATTAGCGTCCTCCTGCTCGAAGTAATGCTCAACGAAGAGACCTCTCGTGGCGGGTTCGGTCCACTTGCCTGGCGCGGTTAACAACCCCCTTGGTTAGGGTCAGACAGGCAGTCGGGGGTAACTGAAGATGCCTCTCCCTTCAGGCCTTCAACTTGAAGTATAGATATCCATTTATCTTTTAATTCATTGATCAAACAAAGCCAAACAATGCTCTAAAATCTGTAGCAAGCACAAACATTTCCATTGATCGTTTTTGTTGGTAAACTACTAAGGAATGAATCCTTCCTTTCGAATGTGTCCAGCACTCGATCCGCTATGACTTGCAACTGGGCAAGATCCCTTATATCCTGGGTTAGGGCTTACCCTATTAGCCCGACTTAGTCAACCCTTAAATTCATAGGTTATTTCAGTTTATCGGCTGGTCTTTAGCTTCCAATCAATCTTCTTTACTCAAAAAAGATACTAAGTTAGGATGATTATTCATCCTCTTGCAAGATAACTTGCGTAAGGACCTACGAACCTCATTGCAAGAATTTGGCCATTCCCTTGTGATTCAATCACAAGATCATATGACTCCGCACTTGCTGCACAAGTGTCACATCGAATTATGAGACTTATTCTACTCATTGAACAGAGTCACGAAACAATCTGTTCCTGATTACATTAGGCTGATGTTGTTAGTCTGAGGGTTCCAAGTTCCATCTTGTAAGATTCTTAGGGACAAACCCTAGTTCACCTTCCGAATATGTTGCACTGTCCCTAAATTTCGGTGAAAGTGGGTAAGTATTTAGGGTGTAGGAGTTTTAGTTTTAGCAATACGTAACGATTATGTTATGTATTAATTCCTAGTGAATTTCTTGGAATTTAACTCATTCTAAATGAGTACTGTGGGGTTTAGGTGTTTAGGTTTATTCCAATTTGTTTAACTCTTGAAGATAGATACATTAACATTTCATAAACACATAACTCGTCTATGTGTAAATTGATTTTTCAACCTTAACTTATTGATTAAGGTTAGGCATAGGTTAGGTTAATTTAACTAATCTTCATATAACTTGCAAACAAAATTCATGCTAAACAAGCAACCTTTTACTTGATAACTTATGCAGTTGACAAACGATAATTGCCTAGTGTTATGCATCGTAAGAATCATTTCATGCATTGCACTTTCCTAAGGATTCCTAGCACTTTCCATGATGATTCAATTTGCAAAGAGGATATGGGTTAATAATGCGATACACAGTTTATACTTCCATGTTTAAATGAGGTATAATATTTTAATTCCGTTCTATAACAATGGAAATTAATCTAATTTTTATTCATTGCACTACATAAAGCTATTTACTAGCAATGCATTATTGCGGCCTTTATTTTTCTTGTTTTATAGAGAATATTAATGACTAAATACCCCCATCGTGAGCTAATTGTTCTAAAACATTTAAAATGAACAAATGCATCCTATTTTCAACAATTACCCTTTGAGTCATAATGATACCAAATAAAAATGATGAAGTAAAACCTGGACTTGGGGTGAGATGTCCACGTGGATGCCAAGAGATGACCCTCCCACGGCTGCACCTTGGACTTTCCTAGGAGGCATCACAATTTTAGTCTTTTCGTCATGGAAGTAGCTTTACAACTCCTTTTTGGAATTCCACAGTGGCCTCCTTTGTGATAACTTGCATCGTCCGTTGGAAACGGTTTTAGAAGGCTTCCTCCTTGAAGTAGGGACTTCGAAAAAGGGGGTGTTTCAAAGTCTTACGCGAATAAGGCGCATTAAAGCCATGGGAGAGGCTTAATGGTCTTTTTAAGACTCACAAGAATGGGAAGTAAAAGGTGTAGAATCCCTTTCGAGGGCTTTTAAGTGGGAAAGGAAGGTGTCAAAAGACCCTCAACACTCTCTTTTCTTTTACGTGTGGGGAAAAAAAACAAGGTACGGGAGAGTTCCAAGGGGTATTTTTGTATGGGAAAAGGAAAGGGCTAAGGGGGCCCTTAGGGGGATTTAGGATCCGAGAAGGAAGAGACTTTAAGGTAACATCTTCTGGTGGAAAAAGGGCTTATAGCTTCAAGGGGAAATTCAAGGGGGGGAAAGTAAAAAGGGCTAAGGGGTCCCTTAGGGGGAATTCCAGGGTTGGACTTAAGGCTATAAGAAAAGGGCCTAAGGGGGGATTTAAAACACGGGAGGGGAAATAAGACCTTTAAGGTCAACTTTTATTGGGGGGGAAAAGAGGGGCTTATAAAGCCCCCTTAGAAGCTTCTAGAAGCTCTTTGGAGCTTCTGCACGTGTGGGGGGGAGAAGTAACTCCAGGTGGCATCACGGCGGACCCGGAGGCTGAAGGACTGGCGCATGCGGCATCCAAATACTGAGGGCGGCGATTTCCTCGCCCACGGTAGCGAGCAGCCTAACGGACCTTCACTCCCCCCTTTCCTCTTGACCACAACGGTAGGATAGGGTACTCCCTTCACTCCCTCATCAAGCTCTCAAGGCGGTTAGACGGTTGTCCTCAATCTTTCCCTCCCTCACGAATTTGTCACCCAGAGCCTCACTCTCTCTCCCTTTCTGAGCTTCGATGGCATCCCGCCCTTAAGCATTAATGGTAGTGCTCAGCCGTCCCTCTCTGTCCTCCTCATCTCTGGCCACCCCCAAGGTTTAAATAGGGGAGGGGAGGGGGATGCTCCCTTCCTTGTGTGTCGACAGGCATGGCTCCTTGCCTAGGCAAGCTTCAGCAAGGAGCTTGCCTCTCTTGCTATTCCCCTCTTCCTCCAACTCGACAATCGGCTAGAGGAGAGGGGAAATAATTCAAAAAAAATTTCTTTTATCTAAAGGATAATTCCAAATTCCTAATGGTGAGCATGAGCCTAAAGCCATCGGAATATTACATTCTCTCCCCCTTAGAGGAATCGAGATGTCCTCATCTCGAGATAAACTGGGGATATTGATGGTTGAGAGTGCCTTCATCTATCCAAGTGGCATCCTCTTCGGGATAATATTTCCACTCGACGAGGCATTCTCTCAAGGTTCTGGATCTCAATTGTCTCTCCCTAACATCTAAGATCCTGTCAGGCCTTAGTTCAAGGACTCATTGACTGGGATATTGATGGTTGAGAGTGCCTTCATCTATCCAAGTGGCATCCTCTTCGAGATAATCTTTCCACTGGACAAGGCATTCTCTCAAGGTTCTAGATCTCAATTGTCTCTCCCTAACATCTAAGATCCTGTCAGAGGCCTTAGTTCAAGGACTCATTGACTAGGCATTACAATTTGTTGGTCATCAAGTGTTAGATATGATCAATGCCCCACCCTCATTAGGTGCTACCAATGATCCATGGTGCTCAAAGTTGTAAGGCCCCCATTATGAGGAGAAGCCAAATGTGAGCCCGGACATTGGTTGAGTCCTGACTTGTATATCAAATGAGGTCTATGTGACCGGATGGCAAAAAGGTGACTGTTGTGGGTCTAATTTTTGGGTTAGACGGAGTGGTTAAGTTGGTAGCAACTCGAGGCGCATTGCATCGAGTTGCGGTGTAAGGGAGTTAAAAGGGGCCCCTATTGTGGGGTCCGGGGGCCACGGAAGCGGCCCCTGGCTGGGGGGTCTCAGGGGGGCCAGCGGCCCCCCTGGTGGGGTTCCGGGGGCAGCGCCCCCGGCCTGATGGTAAAGGGAATATTCCCTGGAATATTCCCTGGCCGACTAGTGGAGGCTCATATGGTAGGTCGCCAACCTAACGACCTTCACGAGCTATAAAAGCTAAACCCCTTCGTAGGCATCTTACACTCATCTTTCACCCAGTCAGAGTTGTTGTTCCAGCTAGCCTTAAGCTCTTCACCTATCTTCTGTCTAGATCGCCATCTAAGCTTCACATAGTGGAAGCGCACGGGTGGACAGAGCCATCTTTGTATCAGTTGTTTGAAGTTAAAGAAGTTACTGATTCTCCTCTTATCTGTTGTGTACTCTCTATCTCTTTCTCAGATTCTGTTCGCTGCGTCGTGTAATATTTTACATCAAGTACATGGTTAGGATTAGGTACATACTTCTTCAATAGGCTGATATGGAATACATTATGAACCTTTAGGTTCTCATGGAGTTGCAGTTTATAAGCATTAGGTTCTAGGCACTTGAGGATCTTGTACGGTCCACAATACCTTGGACTTAGCTTCTTGCAATCTCCTAAGGATAGGGAACTCTTCTTAGGGCGTATGCGAATGAAGACCATGTCTCCTTCTTTGAAGTCTTTATCTTGACGCTTCAAATCCATGTAGGCCTTCTGCCTATCCTTGGCAGCTTGGATGTCCTGTCTTATTGACTTTATTTGGTCATCCATCTCTTCCCACATCTGCCTTGAAGCTTCAACCCTCAAGGTTGGATCTGAGAAGTTTAGGAGACTTCTGCAGTCATGACCATACAATTCTTGGAAAGGGGTCATCTAAATGCTTTGCTGGTAAGAAGCATTGTAGGAAAATTCAACTAGGCAAGTATTGAATCCACTTCTTCAACTCACGACAGCATTATGCCCTAAGCATATCCTCGATGACTTGATTTACTCGCGCTGTTTGGCCATCCTTTTGGGGATGGTAAGCGGTGCTAAAATAGAGTTGAGTCCCAATGGCTTCAAAGATGGCTCTCCAAAAGTGTGATATGAAGAGAGAATCACGATTACTAATGATTATTCTTTGTAGCCCATGTAGCTTGAATAGCTCCTTGATAAACAATCTTGCAATGTTTGAGGCTTTATAGTTTGTCTTTGATGGAGTTATATCCTCCCTGGACTTGGGGTAGGCCTACAATAAAATCCATACTAATGAATTCCCATTTCATTTGGGGAATGTCAAGCAGTTTGAAACTTCCCTGGCATCTTGACATGTTCGGCTTTATTAGATTGACAAGACAAACACTCGGTGACATATTTGAGAATGTCACCTTTGAGCCTCTCCCAATGGTAGCTCTTCCTAACTGCATTGAGAGTCTTGGCATAGCCAGGATGTCCTGCGAAAGGGGAATCATGAGCTTCCCACAATATCTTCTGCTTAAGTGATTGGCTTGCTGCTATACATAGCCTTGTTCTATAGTAGACAAGTCCACTATTGATAGAAAATTCATGATCCTTAGCCTGCATCTTTTGATTCTGATCCTTGATAGAGATCTCCCTTAGCATTGTTTGGTAGGCCGAGTCATGGCATGCATCCTCTCTAGCTAACTCAAGTATTGGATTGTTTGGCATAGATACTTTTGTAGCTAGAGATCTAGATGTTGATGGATTCTATAAGATTAGAGAATTAAGGAATGCCTTGCGACTAAGTGCATCAGCAACTACATTTTCTTTCCCTGGTCAGTACTTGATTTCAAAGTCATATTCCTCTAGCACTTCAATCCATCAACGTTGCCTCATGTTGAGCTCGTTCTGGGTAAATATCCATTTGAGACTCTTATGGTCAGTTACTAGAGTAAACTTGTTGCCCAACAGGTAGTATCTCCAAAGCTTTAGAGCATGGATGACAGCTAGCAATTCCAGATCATGCGTAGCATAATTCTTCTCATGACTCTTTAATTTCCTTGAAGAGTATGCTACAAGATGACCTTCCTGCATGAGCACACATCCCAAGGCAAGTGTGCTAGCATTGGTTACTACCCCGAACTCCATATTGAGGTCTGGAAGTTTTAGGATAGGTGCTGATACCAAACTTTGCTTCAATCTGTAGAAGCTATTTTGTTTAGGAGTTGACCATGCAATGGAAGTTTGCTTCTTCAATAAGTCCATCATAGGCGCTGCAATCAAAGCATAGTCATTGATGAAGACCCTATACCATCCTGTTAATCCAAGGAAGCTACATATTTCTTTGACAACTGTCGGTATTGGCCATTCTAGCACATCTCTGACCTTGGTTGGGTCCACTGAGATTCCATCTGCTGATACTATGAATCCCAGATATTCAATCTAATGCTTGAAGAATGCACACTTTTTCATCTTAGCATACAGCCTATGCGCCCTCATTTTCTCAAGGACAATCCGAAGTTGGGGTTCATGATCTTCTTCCTGTTTAGAATAGATTAAAGTGTCATCGAAGAAGACAAGCACAAAATCATCAAGATATGGCCTAAAGATATCATGTATTAACCTGTTGAAGGTGGCAGGTGCATTTTTAAGTCCGAATTAAATAACTAGGAACTCAAAGTGCCCATATCTTGTATTGAAGGCCGTCTTGGGGATATCTTCTTCCTTGATCCTTATCTGATAGTAACCTGACCTGGGATCAATCTTGGAGAAGATCTTTGCACCCTGAAGATGATCAAGAAGCTCATCTATTCTAGGAATAGGGTACTTGTTCTTGACCATTGATTGATTCAACCCTCGGTAATCAATACATAGTCGAACTGTCCCATCTTTCTTTTTTTGGAATAGTACTACTGGAGCTCCCCATGGTGAACTGCTAGGATGGATGTAGCTCTGTTCTAGCAGCTGCTTGAGTTGTTCCTTCAGCTCAATTGCTTCCAGTATAGACATTCTATAAGGTCTTTTTGCAATTGGCGTAGCTCCTGGTACTAGCTTAATCTCATGATCCACTTCTCTTTGAGACGGGAGTTCTGTTAACTCTTCAGGGAATACGCCTGCGTATTCCTTTAGCCAAGAAGGTCCTTCATTAGACTCTTGCTTCTGATCTAACTTGTTGAGTTTGAGCAAGTAGACAGGTAATCCTTTTCTGACTCCTTTTATGATCTGAGATACTCTGGCCAATTGGATTCTTGGCACTCTAGCCTCACCTTGAGTTGTGACTAATTCCCTTTCAGAGTTTCGAAAGGAAACTTGACCCTTTCCACAGTGAATGTGGGCATCATTAGGCTTAACCCAATCCATTTCGAGTAGACACTCATGGATATCTAAATTCATAACTCTGAATTTGACCGAAGTCGTTTTTCCTCCCAGAAAGAATCCCACCTTAGCAGTTTGCCTGGTACAAGTAACCTCACGACCATTTGCCAATTCCACAAGAAAGGTAGGTGCTTCTATTGTGGCTATTCCTAATCTTTTTGCACAAGCTGGTGAGATAAAGGAATGTGTACTGCCACAATCAATCAAGGTCTTGAAACTTTTTCCTTGATAGTCCGACGGTTTCTGAATCACCAAGAATTGGCGATTCTGCCCTTTCTTGTGTAGAGCGGCATGGACTATCGCTCTTTCAAACTCTGCTTCCATGGTCGGATATTCTTCTTCTTCTTCTTCTTCGCACATTTGCCTATTGGCAACGCAAGCGGTTCTTCCTCTGCCTCGGTTAGCGGCTCCTTGACCATGGCCCGTTCCTTGGAAAGGTGCTTGGCGATGTCCTCCTCCAAGTTTGGGACATTGCCTCTTGAAGTGACTGGGCTCGTTGCAATGGAAACAACAGAGGTTTTGGCCATTTCTTTGAGTACGAACAAAGTTATTGACATTGTTAGTTCTTGCTTTCTTTCTTTATCCCTGATTCTGACCTTGAACTCTCTTCATTTGAGGTCTAAATGCTCCTCTGTTCGGGTCATTATAAGACCAAGCTTTGTTACCCCTTGGTTTAGACTGCACCTCCTGAATTATAGGTGCAGCTCGAATGAGTACGTCCTAAAGATCGGATGGACGCATAGATTGGAGACGGGTATTTACTGGTGGATTTAAATGAGCACAAAATTTGGACACCTACTGTGTCATGTCCATCTGTGGCGCATACGTAAGAAGTGAGACAAATTTGGAATAGTATGCGTCAAGAGTGAGTCCCAGCTATTTTAGCTCATAGAACTTATTCATTTTCTGTGTGCGATATGCAGGTGGTAAGTATCTTCCCTCCATGGCTTTCATCAGCTTCTCCCAGGTAATGGATCCCTCTGCGATTCCTTGATCCTTGCACCATTGCTTCCACCAAAGCCTGGCTTCGCTGGTGAGCTTTAGCTTGGCGAGCATAGCCTGGTTGGTGGGTGTAGTACTGGCTACTTCGAAGTAATCCTCCATGGATTCAATCCAAATTTCAGCATCTGCTTGGATGGACCTGCCTCTCCCGTCAAATTCGAGCAGCTTAACCTGCTTGAGAAGAAACTTCTTCTCCTAGATTACAACAGTACTTGATGTAGGAAGCAAGCTAGGAACCTGTACTTGGGGTTAACCTTTATCCCCTGCATAAACCACATGTTTCATACATCCGGCATGGCAAGCTTGAAAACGTGGCATGTGCAGAATAGGTCCACGGATTATCCGATAAAGGCTTTGTGGGAGCTTTCGCTCAACCGCCAAGACCCACGGACCGCTTATTGTTTCAAGCATTCCAAGCGAGCTCTCTCACCTAGCCGACACGCCATCGATCCTACGAATGCAGTGAACTGACCTTGATGCTTGATCGAGTGCCCTCCTCTCTCTCACACTTCGGTAGCTCCACGATTCTTGATGCTAGCGCAAGCATCCTCAAGCCTCCTCCATCTCCAAGCCTCATCCTCCATAGCCGCGCGCGCAAGAGAAGAGAAGAAAGGAGAAGAGGAGAAGGGGAGGGGAGATGGTGGAGAGCTTCACCCTCTTGATTCCTCACTCTCTCACATACTCACTCCCTCACACTCTCACACTCCCTCTCTCAAGAGCACACACAAGCAAGAAGGAGAGAAGAAGAGAGGAAGAAGAAGACTAGTTTTGCCACACCAAAGAATGATCTCTTCATTCACTTTTCAACTTTATATACAAAACCCTACTTCCCTTTTGGGCGGTCATTCCCTTTTTTCCTTTTTTACATGGCCGGTCATAGCCCAGGCCCTGTTTTCCATTGTTCTTTTCTCTTCCTTGCTTTCTTTTCACTACCCTTCTATATTTACAAATAGCACAGGTGAGAGCCCGGCACTCTTTTACAAGATTTTAGGGTGCGCTTTTTATGCGCCTTTCCCTTTTTGTGGTTGCCTTGGTCTTTAACGCTCGTCCTTGCGCTTTTGGGCTTTTCTCCTTCTTTTCCTTCCGTCGGGCTACCTTCTTTTCGCCTTTGCCGTGCATCTTCTCTGCTTTCTTTCGCTCTCGTCGTGTTGGGGTTAACATTGCCCCCCTCCTAGACGAGTGCCAGTCCCATGGCACTTATTGGCACAGGGAGCAAGTGGTGGTAGGCGCTGAAGACTTCACGGGGACAGGGGCTTGGGGTCTGCACTGGTGATTGGGTATGCGGGGGTTGGTTGGGGATGCCGTGTTGAGTGATTTTGCCAGCTCGCTGGATGCTGGGTGGGCAATTAGCATGGGAGGTTGATGAAGAATGAATGCCACTTGGGTTGTGGTTGTGGATACCTGCAATTGAAAACCTGTCAGGTGGTCTCTCCCTAGGTGTGGTGCTAGTCTCTGTATTGTGCACAAGACTTAGTTTGGGAGACATGTCAAACTCCTAGCAAGTTGAGAGTGTTGTCCTGCACTTGAGGACCCAAACTGTGAATTAGTTCTGTGTAGGTATTATATGAGTGCCGTGCGTGTGCATATTTAAATATTACGTAGTTAGGAGACTGGGCGACGGGGGCCGCGTGGAGCAGAAGGGTGGTAATGGGGAGATAAAGTACACCTTTGACTGTGTTCAGGATTTTTTTTTTTGTTTTTTTTTGTTTTTTTTGTTTTTTTTTTTTTTGCCATGGTTACATGGGGACCGCAGTACAAGGGATAACGGGAGTTCTACCGCTCATCATCGGAATGGTGGGGAAGGGTGGGCGGAGGCTGGGGGGCCTTGTTGAGGAACTTTCGGCTTAGCAAGTAGCCTTTAGTATGGAGGCGGGTTTTAAGGGTGGTGGTGGAGAGAAAGGGGTGATTGCACTGTGTGAACTTGCTGTCATTCATGTCTTCCAGCAGTGCACCACAGAAGGATGGCAAGAGGGCAGCACGCATCATGAGACGAGTCATGGTGGTGCTATCTATGGCATTGGGATCAAAATAAAGGGGCAGAAGCTGGCGCTCTTGGGGTGCAGGTTCTTGGTGTACTAGGATTCTAATTAATCTAAGGTAGTTACAGGTGGTGATGAAAGCTGGGTCAGGGCAAGAAGAGAATTCAATAAGGAATTTATTTATGGAGCTGTACAAGTCGGGCAGGGTGAAGAGAAGAGCGTTCCTATGGAAAGTGGAGTTGGCATTATAAATAACGGGAAAGTCAAACCTGTCGTGGATGGACGGGTTAAAATCCACTCCTACCCTTCGAGGAAATGGCATAAAGGTGGGGTCATTCCTTTCCGAAGGGAGGGTGTTACAAAACGCCATCCACGCCTACAGGTTGACGTCAAAAATGCGCTGCCTCCAGGTGGGTTGGGAACTATAGCCTTCCACGGTGCGAGGTACGTGGAGGACTTTGTCTTGCCAAAATTCGCGGTCCTCGGTCCCCCAATCAGTTTGGTGGGCCTCACGCTCTTCTAACCATCTAGCCTTGAGCCGGGCCCCCATGGCAATGACATCCTCCACCAACTGAATGGGCAACACCCTATTCAGGGCGGTGGGAAACTCGAAGCGTAGGTCGAAGGGGTCTCGGCTATACTCCTGCTACTCCCAGATAATCATCTCAGCGCGGTACTCAATGGGGGAGTCTTGGGTGCGCAGCAGGAAAGGGCCAGGCTGTTTCAGGGCGGGTCTGGCCTTGAGTTTTCTTCTTGCCTTCTCCACCAGTTCCTTCCTTTGGGTGGTGTGGGCCGCTCTTCGTTCGGCGGGTGCGTCATGGAGTGGCACTTCAGTTTGTTGGGGTTGAGGGGGTGGCGGGGCATATTCCTCGTCTTGAGGCCCTAGTTCAAGCTCGGGCTCACCCCCTTCCGCTTGCTCCTCCTCCTGTGTTTTCTCCTCAATGAACCCCAGGTCATCCATTTCCTGTGTTGTCAGTCCTGCTCATGCCAGACATTTCCTTTGTTCCTCCAGGCTCTGCGGAGGACCTCCTAGTTGCAGTGGTGCATGCAGGCCTGCCGTAAGGGCCTTGCGCGCAGTGGTTAGCTTTCTCTGCAACTGATCATTGGCCTCTTCTGTTTCTGAGTGGGTGGTGTGGAGTAGCGTGTTGATGAAAGTGCGCTGCTGAGCCATCATAGCAAGTTGGACTGCCTCCGCCTGGTTTTCAGCCATCACTTTGTCGCCCTCCGCCTTGGCTAGCCGGCGTGCTAGGTCCCGCACTCTTTGCTCGTTATGATTTGCCCACGCCTTTGCCCACTTCTCCATGTCTTCCAGGCTTTCCCCTTGTCGGAGGGTCATTGCCATGAGCTGTTGTTGTTGGGCTTCGAGCCTGTAACCTGCGCACCTGTTCTGCCCTCAATTGATCCATCTCTACAACGTCTTGTCTAATTTTTTTGAGCTGGCTCTGCGCCTCCAAGTTGGTTGCAGATAGCTGGTCATTTCTGTGCTGAAGGTGGGCATTTGTCTCCCTCTCCCTGGTGAGACGCTCCATTAGGATTTTCCTTCGTCCTTCCCAAGTAGCGTCGCGCTCCTTCAGGGTTTTCAGGTCCTCCACCTCCTTGGTGCTGGCCTCCTCCTTAAGCGCAGCAATTTCTTTTTGATATTCTGTTATTTGCCTTACTCTGTCCAGTTGGAGGGCAGCTTGCGATTCGCGCTCCGCTGCCAGCTCTTCCACCGCCACCCTCCTTTCCTGCATTGCTGTTTGCAACTGCGCGAGTAGCTCCTTTACATAGTCATCATAGTGGCCTGTTGGGGGTGGGGACTGGGGCATGATCGTAGTGGTGGCAGTCTCCTCCACTTTTTGTCTTTTCTCCTCTGGCCCTGGCTCCAGCTCGGTCGTCGCTGCCCTTTTGGCCCTCGAGACTGGGGTGGCCCCGGCTGCTTCCCTTGCCAACTCTCTTTCCACTAAGAATTGTAGCCAGGTAACTACATTGCTTTCATCGACCTTTGCGGTGTGCATCAGGGCGGCCCTGTCAGGGGGCATCACCTTGAGGGGAGTGGCTTGCGTGGTTGGTGCGAGGAGAGGGGAGACGGGTCTGACCGGGTCTTTTCCCTTCCCTTCTGTAGGAGGCGGCCGCACAGGTTCCAGCGCACCAGTGCTGGGGCCAGGTGCTTCAGATTCGGATTGGTATGCCCTGCCTGCTCCCTCTATGTCTTTCCTATGCTGTTCCTCAATGGAGCGACACGTTGCCAGCTCCAATTCTTCTTCTTCTCTCCTCCTCAGCTCTTCCTCAGCTCTTTTTCTTCTTTCCTCTTCTTCTCTTACCGACTTTCTTCGGGCCCATTCGAGCTCCTGCTGCTCTTTTCTCCTTCGCTCCTCCTCTCTCTTTCCATGCAGGGCTTTGGTCCGTTGCTCCGCTTCCCTTTCTGGTGCAGCCTGGCGTTCTTCCTCCTTGTCGGTGTCCGTCTCTGTTTCACGATTGTTCCTTCGGCTGGGGCTGGGACTGCGACGGCGATTTGCCTCCTTCTCCGCTGCCTCCCTATTTGTCCTCTTCAGCACGTCCCTGCCATGTTGCCTCGTGGAGGATCGCAGTGAGGACACCTCCAAAACCTACGGTGGAGGCCTTGGAGGATGAGGCCTTGCGGGTCGATCGAGGCGAGGGGGAATCTCCTGCTACGGCCCTTCCTCCTGTTGCCAGGGCCTTTACTGAGGCCTCAATCGTCCTTCTCATGAAGCCGTTGAGGTTCACCTCATCCAGTGCCTGAGCCGCGATGCTTTCGAGTAAAGGCACATTTATCCTGGACATGATGCTATTGTACCGTTGACTTGAAAATAGGGTATGCATCATTTTTGCCTGCAGCAGCTGGATCTTTGGATCAGGGATGTCTGCCAAGTTGACTCCGTCGTTGGTGTGGACTTTCACTTTGTCCATTCCCAACATGGCGTAGACGTCCTTTTCGGCTTCTTCTCCACCTTGTTCGGAAGTTCCAGAGCTTTTTCTACCAGTTCAGGGGTCAGTTCAACCTGCACCTGTTTGGTGGCTCCCGCGTCCCGTACTATGATGGTGCCTCTGTTTTTGTTGAAGGTGTGTAAGAACTCTGCGCACAGGGCATAGTCTATTCTCCGGCCCACTGCTTCCAGGTACCGTTGTAAGTGGCATTGCTCCATGATCCGTCGCACTGCTGGTTCCTCAATAACCACATCTTCCAAGTTGAATATGTGGCGGAACTTCAGCTGATTGAGTGCTCTGGTTTCCACCGTGAGGCTGTACCGCACCTGTTCCTCCTCCGAGAAAGGGAGTTTGCCAGCTTTGTCTTGGCCTGCCATGGTCACTACCTGTACATCCAGTCAATTCGCTCATTATTTTTGGCAACCAATTTGTGGGACAACCATAGCAGATTTTATCATTTATAATCTTGATTTTTTCCTTTTAAACTTCTATCACTTGTTCCTGCATGGCATTTTAATTTGGAGCTTTTTCATGCGTGGTTCACTTTTTAGTTTTAACTTTCATGCTTAGTTTTCTTTTTAGATTTACTGATTTATTGCCCCACTGATTTACTGCCCCATCCCCCTTGTGGAAAAGAAAAAATCCGTCCCATGATTGGGGTGTGGGTCCAAGGCGTTCAGGTTGTTTTGTGGAGGAGCCAATCGTAGAAGTTGGGGTTATATTCGAGGTGTGCAGAGTGGTCCAGGTCACAAGGTCAGATGCCTACGTGGGTGATGTATGTGAGGATATCGGTGAGGAAATCTCTGGAGTTGATCCGACTTGCAATGTGGAGCTCTTCTTCTGTCAGGATGCGATCGAGATAGGGGTGTCCTAAGATATGATCGTCCATGGTTTGACCTCGAAGAGTGGTTAACACTCGATACGAGGTGGGCGCGACGTATGTGGGATCATACTTGGCCATCTTGATGGCTCGGCGTTGTTCGGCATTGGTCATTATGCGGCATCCTTCCATTGCCCATTTTAATCGAAGAGTGTACCATCGCTTCAAGAAGGGAGATTCGGTGTCCGCGAGGTGGGACAACCTTGTTGTTTCTTGGCTAGTGAGGCCGGACGTTGTGCGCATGCCAAACGATGGGATGAGGCATTGCTTAATGGCTTGCTCTTTGGAGACCTTGCGAGCGAGTAGCTCAGCGGCAGAGCGTGAAGCTTGTGCGAAGGCAAATTCGAAAGTCTCCCAAGAGCAAGGTATGGTGCGCACGTCCGTTGCAAGGGGTTCCGCTAACAGTCCCAAGTCTAGGCGGTCATAGCTAAGGGCCAGTGCCACAAAGGTGGCGTCGAGTTGTTTGATGCAGTCCACAACGTCATCCCCTGTGTCCTCGGCAAGGTCCGCGGCCAGCGTTAGGAATGACTTCCGTTCATAGGAAGGCTTAAGGCCGGCGGGTGGTTGAGGTTTGCTGGGGCTAGAGGTTCTGTCGGCACAGAGCTGCCGCTGGGGGCCTGTTTGAGTCAGCAGCTCGGCCAACGGTCAGATGGATGGGTCGGGGTTGATCTTAGGGACCATGCTAGGGTGGTCGGTAGGGCTGCTGGGTTGCGGGCCAGGGTGGTTGGGTGATACCGCCGGCAGTAATGGTCGGTGCTTGGGCCGTTGGGCGTGTATGACGCCTGTGGGATGACTCGCAAAGGAGTCGGATGACTGGGGTGGATTCTGCGGTTCGTGGTCTTGAAGTGTCAGAGGACAAGGCCTTGCGATTGATGTAGGAGCAGGGCCCGTGTCAGTTGGGACCTTGGGGACCCACAGCAAGGCATTCCCTTCATAGTAGCCTTGTGCATGCATCAGGATTTTGGGGACCCATATTTTCTTAACCACGCGGCGCTTGTGATGATGGCGTTTTGGTCTTCTAGGTTTAGGTTTGTACATGTTTCGCGGACCCGCGCGTCTAGTTCTAGGCTGATCCCGAGGCTTCTTCGACACCCAGTGCAAGCGAGTCTGTTGGGGTTTTGCCTTAGGTTTGGCGGGTTGCGGTGCATGGGGATCTGGGTGTAGTACATATGCACGGCCCTCCTTCTTAGTCCTGTGTGCAACTATTTCTAATGGTGGTCCGTTGAGCAATGCTGGGGTCATGAGGCGCTTGAAAGTCGTGACAATAGCCACATTCCCGATTGTTAGGTGGATGCGTTGTGACTCATAATCAACATTGCAACGGGTCTGCTTTTTAAAAGTTCACTCGAGCAGTGACTCTGTGCCTGCCTCCCTGGCATCGGGTAGGACATAGAAGAGCATGGGAATAGTTTCAGTCTCGATAGAAACGGCAACCCTGCATGTGCCGAGGAGCGGATAGGATTGGGCCCCATATGGGTTCAATCTGGCTGTTGTGGGATGAAGTGTTGGTGCACCAAGTTGAGTCCAATGCTCATGCGTCAAGATGTTAAAATCCGCCCCCTCGTCGATCAAGGCGTTGAAGGAGCACGTTTGCTTGGCCGTGACTGTGATGCGGAGGTAGGCGGGTTCTACAAGCTCGTCCTCATTTTCTCCGATTTCCGTAAGTGTGGCTACTCGTATTTTAACGTGCATTTCCACCATTGGTTGTTCATGCAGTGGGTGCGTGGGCGGATAGTACTTTTTGATTCGATTGCCGTTAAAGAAGCCGATTCCCTCTCCATCCAGTGTTTCCAGCTCGACATTACTAGTACGGCTGATTGCGCATACCTTAAAGGGCCCAAGACCTCTGAATTTCATCTTCTGTTTGTGTCCTTTAACTGAATAGAGGAGCACTAGGTCGCCCAGTTCAAACTCTCGTTGCTTGACGTGCTTGTCAAACCAGGTTTTGCGTCTAGCTTTCTCACAAATAAGCGCATGGGTGGCTAGCAGACATACCTCTGATAGGCGTTCTAGCTCGACTAAGCGTTGCGTCCATGCCTCCCTCCCCTCCCATCGTTCTTGTAGTGCTATTCGCAGGCTAGGGACAAAGAATTCTAATGGAAGAATAGCTTCGGTCCCATAGGTTAGCCTGAAAGGCGTTTGTCCGACGGCCGTCTTATAAGCTGTTCAGTAGGCCCACAGGGCTTCCATCAACTTGTTATCCCAGTCACTTTGTGAGGCTGAGACGACCTTGGTCAGGACAGTGATGAGAATTTTGTTGGTTGACTCAGCCTGGCTGTTAGCTTGAGGGTAGTATGGTGAGGATTTGCAATGGATGATGAGGAATGTGGATAGGAGATGGGCTATCACTTCGTTGATGAAATGCGTTCCCTGGTCGCTGACCAATTCGATGGGGCACCCAAAATGCGAGATCACTTGTTCCCATAAAAACTTGGTAGTTGTCCTACGGTCGTTTTTCCGTGTGGCCCTTGCCTCCGTCCATTTGGTGAGGTAGTCCGTGGCTACCACTATGTATCTAGCCTGTGAATATTGTGCCGTAGGGCTGATGGGTCCTATGAAGTCAATACCCCACTTTTCAAAAGGTTGGCGAGCGATGACCGGGGTTAACTCCATCTGATCTTTATGGACCGGGACCCTTGTCCGTTGGCACTCATCGCAGTGTTTGACAAATTGTGCGGCATCCCGGAAGAGTGTGCGCCACCATAGCTGGGACTGCAACACCTTCCGTGTTGTCGTATCCCCGTTAAAGTGTCCTCCTGCAATGCCGCTGTGCGCCTCTGAGAGCACATCGTGCATCTCATGCTCACATACGCATCTATGTAGTAGACCGTCTTGCCCCAGCCTATAGAGCTGGCCTGCAATCAACTGATAAGGCTGGATTTTTAGGATTAATCGCCTAAGCTGTGCCCGTTCCATTGGTCGTTCGGGCAGCCCATGCTCGAGTACTTGGACTATGTCGTCTGCCCAATATGGTGTCAAGTCGGCCCTGAATAGGTCTTTTTCGCTGGACATGCGGAATAAGTGGCTGTCTGGTAATTCGTCCACTATGCCTTGTCTAGCAGCTTCTCCTGTGGGTACTCGGGACAGATGGTCAGCCATGTAGTGTTGTTTTCCCTTCCGTACTACCACTGAGAAGTCAAATTCCAGGAGCAGGAGAAGCCATCGTGCTATACGTCCTGTAGCGCAAGGTTTGTTGACTAGATAGAGGAGAGCTTGATGGTCGACAAAGAAGGTGAAGGGGGTGGCAAGCAGGTAATGCCGGAACTTCTTCACGGCGAACACCATGGCTAATCCCTCCCTTTCTGTTGTTGAATAGTTCATCTCTGTTTCAGTGAGCTGCCTACTTGCAAAACTCACTGGGTAATCTAAGTTATGCTCACCAGGTTGGCACAACACCGCCCCCACGGCAAACTTAGAGGCGTCGATGTGTACGTGGAACAACATAGTCCAATCTGGGGGTCGTAGGATAGGTGCTGTTGTTAGGGCTTTTTTCAGTTCCTCGTAGGCTCGTTGGCAGGCTTCGGTCCACTCGAAGGCAATTAGCAGCTTGTACAATGGCCTAGCGATCAGCACGTAGTTTAGTACAAATCGTCGGTAGTATCTTGTGTGACCTAAGAAGCATTGAACCCCCCTATAATTACTTGGGGGTGGGAGGTCCACGATAACCTTGACCTTTGAGAAGTCCGTGGCAATGCCGTTCTTGGATACCACGTGTCCCAGGATGCAACCGTGCTTTACCCAAAACTGACATTTCAGGGGGTTGAGAGAGAGACGATATAAACGACACCGTTCAAAGACCGCGTGGAGTTTTTCGAGATGTTGGTTCTAGGCCGAATGGACACATAGGTCATCGACGAAGACCTCCAACTCCTTGCGAAGCATGTCCTTGAATATGGTGCACATGAGGCATTGGAAGGTGGTGGGGGCATTGGTTAGCCGGAATGGCATGACTACATAGGTAAAGACGCCCCACTCAGTGGCGAAGGCGGTCTTGTGCCTATCTGCAGGGTGCACTTGCACCTGATTGTATCCCGAGAAGCCATCCAGGAAACTATAGGCTTCCTTACCTGCCACCCTCTCAAGCATGTGCTCAGTGTACGGTAAGGGGTAGTTGTCTCTCTTTGTCGCTGCGTTTACTTTCTTGTAATTGACGCACACTCGAATCTTGCCGTTTTTCTTCATCACAATGACTATGGGTGATACCTAGTCCGTATGCTCAATTTCGTAAATGAACTCGGCTCGCATCAATTTGTCAATTTCCTCCTTGACAGCATGGGCATGCTTGGGATTCATGGGGTATGGTCGCTGCTTGACCGGCATTGCATCCGTCGTCATGGGTATGTTGTGAGTCACAACACTCGGATCTACCCCTCGTAGCTCATCTAGAGACGAAGCAAACACATCCCGGTACTCCCGCAAAAGAGTGATGAGGCTGGATTCGAAAAGCGCTTAGGGAGGTCTTGCGGCTTTCGTTGCTCTTCCGATCACACATCGTTGGGGCGCTCTGCTTTATTCTGTCGTAGTCGTCGGCGCCTCAGGTGGATGGGTAGATCTCCCCTGGTGCGTCTGGCCGTGGGTGTCCTAGGGATTTCTGGGTCATCCTCCGAAGCAACTTCAGATTCAGAGTCGAATTCCTCATTTTCACTAGGGGAGGTGGTCTCCCTTGGTGGCCGCAGTTCGGAGGGCGACTCAGTTCTAAGCAAGGCTGCCACTTTTGGTTGGGTCAGGCCGGCCTACTTAAAATCCACAGCCCCCATTTGTTCCAACCAAGCACGATCGCATTTCGCACACATGACCCCTTGGTCCATCCAAAGGGCCGGCCTCGGCTGTGGTTTTGCATCTGCTCGGATTTGCTCAATCTCTCGCCCTTCAGTATCATATTCTACCGTGTCCATCTCACCCTCACTTTCTTCATCGAAGGGTTGGCAATCTTCGTTTTCGTCGCCCGAATCCGCCTCGCTGGACTGCTCATCGTTCGCCAAGGCCTGTTCTGCCTTATTTTGTTGGTCGGGGACCAATGCCCAGTTGTATCTGAGATTTAGTTCGTGCACTCTGGTCCACTTCCATTTAGGTTGTTCTAAGAGGTCTTGGAGCAGCTTGAGGTTGGCATCTGTGTTGCGCTCCAGTCGGTCCGTTAGATACCCCAGTATTCCCTGAAGTTCTCTCCTATTGGTTGGCACTTGGAAGGCGACAGGTTTAGGTCCATCATGGAGGCTTGCTGCCATCATGTAGACAGGTGTGGGCTGTGTTTCTCTTGGCTTGCCAACTGTTTTGACAGCCTACTCGTACGCTTCATGATCTGAGAACGGAAAATCAAGTGTAGCGAGAACATACATCCAATCCCGCTCGTCCTCTGGGCAAGGGATATACTTCGTCAAGGACCTGTGGGGTTCCTTGTTCTGGTTGGTTCCTTTGAGTAGAGTGGAGATGGTATCCAGGTTGACTGGTGAGGTCTTCCAAGTGTCCATCTCTATTCTCACAGCGTCAGTTCGGTTTCCCAAGAAGATCAGGTTGTTACCCCAGTCTTCGATAACTCTGGCATTGCGCATCCAGGGTCGACCCAATAAGATGTCATAGTCCACTCCCTTCATGACGATGAAGTCGACAGAGAACTGGATTCCTGCAATCTTCACTGGCCAATTCTTCAAGACCCCGAATGGTCTTACTCGCATGCCATTTTCTAGTGTGACGTTAAACCGGGCGGTTTCGACGGGCGGGTTTCCCCACTTCTGTAGCACTGCATAGTTGAGCACACTGACCCCCGCTCCTGTGTCTACGATCCCCCTTCTCGTTGTGTCCCCCAAGGCTAGGACTGGCAGGACTGCGTGCATTTCTGAGCCCTCCCAGAAGGCGTTGATGTGCAAGGACTTAGGGCTTGAGTGTAGCGTCAAACTTGGCAAGTGTGTTTCCGCATCCTGGTCTTGAGCATTTCCTGGGGCTTGCTCATGTGGTCTTTCGATCCACCGTTTGAGGTCGTGCCACAGGGTAGAGTGCTGCCTGAGCAGCTCTCCCAGCGCAACCATTACAGGGGTGGTCACTAATGTGGTTAGGAGATTGCTAAACACCTGTCCTGCCCTATGTTCAGACTGTCCGGCCCAATGGCCACGGCTGTCCTGTGGTTCTGTTACGTCTAGGCCTGGCCTTGTCCTTGTCGGTACTGCTTGTGGCGTAGCCGCCTCGGCAGACTTAGGGTGGGGTAGCGATGACGGCGCACTCATGGTGGAGAGGTCCTCAATCTCATCCTCCGTGATGGGCTCGACGTCCTTGAGGTGCTGTTGAGCCTCCCTCACCCATTCCTTTACCTTTTCTATGGCTTCCAATTGCCGCCTAGGGTGTGGGTATTCCCCTACCTTAGCGCTCTCCGGTTGCGCAGTTCTAGGGGCTGAAGTTTCTGCCTCTGTGTCTGAGACTTTCTTGCCGTGGGGCAAGGTCGTGATGCTGTCGGTTTTTAGTGCGACCTTAGCCTCTAACCTCTTCTTTTTCCGCCTACGGCTTTTCTTTCCTACAGAGGTAGCGTCGAGATTGCTAGGTCCTGGCAGAGAGACGCCGGCTTGCTTCGTTTGTGCTCGGGTCATCACTCGTAGGGGGATAGGTGTGGCCTCCCCATCGGGGTTTTCAACACCAAACAGTCCCAACGGGACAGACGGCAAATTAGTCGAACCAGAAGGCGGCTTCCGCTTTGGGCAATCTATGAAAAGATGAGTGATTCCGCACTCTGCACACCTTTGGTCGGCTTTGTCCCTATTTTGTTGCTCTCTTTCTGGGCACCGTGATGAGACGTGACTGGGATGTCCACATGTCCAACAAGTGACTGGATCCAGTGGCTGCCCTCCCAGGCCTCTACCCCGTCCTCGTCCTAGTGCCATCACTGGTACTGGTCAATAATCCATGAGGATTGCATTGCCCTCGTCGTCATGCGAGACGTACGGGTATATGTAGGTTTCTTTGTCACTGGGCTCCTCTACGTAATGCACAGGAGCATCGCTCGGTGGGTGGGTCACATAGGGACTAGGTGGCCTAGGGATACCGGTAGGGTTTATGTCCAGCCTAGGGACCGCTGGCTTCGTGTCGTTAGGTGCTCGTAGGGCAAGAGGAGCTCCCCTTCCGTAGAATGGCTGTGGCCTGTTAGCTGGATAGAGCTGGCTGTAGGGCTGCGTGTACGGTAGTCTTCGTGGTAGTCTGCAGTGTGCGGCATCATGGCCGAACCTTATGCAATTAGTGCAGGGTCTTGACCTAGGGTCTTGACATTCTGCTGGCAGGTGGTTTCCTCCGCAGTACACGCACTGGACGTGCAGACGTGTAGGTCGCCTTAACATATCTTGTATTTTGGCCAGTTCTATCTTGACCTCGGCCAAGCCATGGTCTGCCTCGGCGGCCTTCCCCTTATCGTGGGATGACGTGTTGGATCGCTCGCTAGAGGTTGGCGTTCGTTCTAAACTCCGTGGGTTGATTTCTTTCGAGTTCGAGCTCCTGGAGCTCCGCTCCCTCAACTGGTCATCGACCCTAATGGCCTCCTCAAAAACCCTAGCCACCACGTCCCTTTGCAAGCTTGAATTGCCCACTAGTGCTTTGTACAATTCTTCATCCTGAATCCCGCTGATGAACACGGTTGACACTGCCCTGTCGGTCGGTCTTTCGCCCATGGGGATTCTCTTAAGGAGACTTCTAACGTGGGTCACGTAGTCACGGATGCCCTCCTTCTCCTTCTGCTTGACGTTCATCAGACGCACTAGAAGGTTGTCAGAGTATCCGGGTTCGGCAAACCTCTTGACGAAGAGGTCCTTGAGGTTATTGAAGTTGGCTCGTTCTATATCATCTAGACTTGTATACCACATCCTACCCTTATCGCTTAAGCAAAGTCTGAATGCTTGCAAACGCTGGGTTTGGTCGTTGAGGCCATTGGCTTCGCAGACCTGCTCGAACTGCTCGACAAAGCTGTACGGGTCGTCCGGTGGTTGGTACTTGTCCAGTTGCTTAGCGACAATAGGTATTTTGGCTTGGCTCTTTGAACCCTGGGTTGCCCCTAGTCCTGCAAGTAGCGAGGTTGCTAGTGCAGTGGCATTTTGTTCTGCCACGGTGTTATCGAGCAGCCGTTTCATGAGGAGCTCGTCCAGCGTCAGGTCTCCCTCGAGTGCTCTTTCCTGGTCTGTTCGGTTTCGGCCAGCCAAGTTCAACACTCGCTGCACCTCATGCAGCTCCATGCTTTGCCTTAGGCTCCTGGCTTGTTGGTCCCTATTATAGTCTGCTATGCCCTGCAATGCCTTGCGGGCTAGCCTCCTCTCCTCCTCTAGATCTGCAATGATTGCCTCTGCTGTCCTGCCATGGTGTTCGTACCGGGCGTGCACATCGTAACTGCTCACCATTTGCTGTATGGCTTCCGGAAATGTGCTAACATCTAGCTCCCCTGCAAACCGATGATCTGAAACTCCCTCAGTCATGGTGAAATCCTCGTGCCTGGTTGTCAGTCAAATCCTTGACGTTGTTACTCCTTGCTTGATCCTGCCCTGCGCTCTGTACGTCTGTTACGCTTGGGTTTTCTCCTAGTGGTGGGTTTTGTTTTGGCAATTTATCTAAGTGAGTTCTTTTTAATTTTTTGAATGCAGTGCTCAACTTAGGGTCACTCGTAAGTGTGTTATCCTCGTGCACTCGTGCTCAAACAGGCTTTCGACTTTCCTAAGTGTTCTTCAAGTGCGGAAATTTAATCAGAGTGCTGTGAGTGCTTTCCCTGCATCTTACTGACTCTTGCTCATTTTGGGCCTGACAGGTTTGCCACTCTAGTCCTGGCCGCCTTATGGGTCACTGGCGGAGTGCCCCAGTGTGTCCCTCGATGGGTCAGATTTGGTTTGGTTTGACTCTGGGAGTCGGCCGTTCGATTTACCAGTGGTCCGATTTACCAGTGGTCCGATTGTGGGGATCGGACTAGGTATGTTAGGGCGAAGTGGGGGCCTTAGGGTCCGCCTGTCCGATTCTCAATCGGACGGGCGAGTGTGCAAGGAATCGGTCCGATTCTAGGAGGTCCGATTCTAGAAGGTCCGATCCTAGGAGGTCCGATTCTAGGAGGTCCAATCCTAGGAGGTTCGATTCTAGGAGGTCCGATCGGACATGGTCCGACTGGTGACGTGTATTACTCCGTCTGATCGGACCAGGTGGATCCGAGTTAAGGCGTCCGAGTGGTCCGAGTAGTTGAGTCGGACGAGTTGGTCCGAGCGTCCGATTTTAACAAAAGGGGCCGGTCGGTCCGAGTGCCACGTGGCACGTCCGATCGGACCAGTTAGTCCGAGTCTAGTGATTGAACGGGTTGTTCCGATCAGACGATTGTCTGAATGTCCGATTCTGGGAATCGAACACTGGGCCGGCCGTCCGATTTCCCCGGTCCGATGGGTCGCGCACACCGATTTGCTCGATTTTCACTAGGTGTATTATCCTATTGGTCGTGCGATTACCCCGCGACAGAGTTGGAGTGGGGCAGACGAGATCGATTACCTGAAGTCGCCGAATGCGATGTCCTCCTAACTCCAGTCGATTGGACAGCTGCCCAGCTTGCTCACTCTCTCACTCTCTGTCTCTTTCGCTCTTCGTTGGTTGGAAATGGGATCCTCCTGCCCTCTTAGAGTTTTATACTTTGCTAGTTCTGCCCTACACCCTACAGGTTCCTTCCCTGGTGTTTCTTATGCCGTTACCTTGCATCTACTCCATTTTTTCCCTTTGTTCCTGTGATTTCTCCCTTGTCTCACAGCAGCAGCCCTGTGCCTTTTCGTGTGTGATTTCCTACTAGTAATCTATCCTAAACACATCCTGAATCGAAAACAAAACACTGAACCAATTTCTCCATGTTTTTCAGTCATTAATAACCATATTGTTCCAAAATACTTACCTGTTCTGAAGATCAAAAACACCAGACTTCCTACCTATCTCAAGCTCCGTTTCAGGGTGAATGCCCTACTTCGATGCTCGATATGGGGCGCGCGAGTGCTCGAGCTTGAATCCGTCGGTCCTGGCAACGGAACCAAAATGTGGGAGCTTTCGCTCAACCGCCAAGACCCACGGACTGCTTATTGTTTCAAGCGTTCCAAGCGAGCTCTCATGGCTATCTCTCACCTAGCCGACGCACCGTCGATCCTACGAATGCAATGAACTTACCTTGATGCTTGATCGAGTGCCCTCCTCTCTCTCACACTTCGGTAGCTCCACGATTCTTGATGCTAGCTCAAGCATCCTCAAGCCTCCTCCATCTCCAAGCCTCATCCTCCATAGCCGCGTGCGCAAGAGAAGAGAAGAAAGGAGAAGAGGAGAAGGGGAGGGGAGATGGTGGAGAGCTTCACCCTCTTGATTCCTCACTCTCTCACATACTCACTCCCTCACACTCTCACACTCCCTCTCTCAAGAGCACACACAAGCAAGAAGGAGAGAAGAAGAGAGGAAGAAGAAGACTAGTTTTGCCACACCAAAGAATGATCTCTTCATTCACTTTTCAACTTTATATACAAAACCCTACTTCCCTTTTGGGCGGTCATTCCCTTTTTCCCTTTTTTACATGGCCGGTCATAGCCCAGGCCCTGTTTTCCATTGTTCTTTTCTCTTCCTTGCTTTCTTTTCACTACCCTTCTATATTTACAAATAGCACGGGTGAGAGCCCGGCACTCTTTTACAAGATTTTAGGGTGCGCTTTTTATGCTCCTTTCTCTTTTTGTGGTTGCCTTGGTCTTTAACGCTCGTCCTTGCGCTTTTGGGCTTTTCTCCTTCTTTTCCTTCCGTCAGGCTACCTTCTTTTCGCCTTTGCCCTGCGTCTTCTCTGCTTTCTTTCGCTCTCGTCGTGTTGGGGTTAACAGGTTTCTTAACGTTATTATACGATAAATGTTATTGATTTATATTGCATCTTCAATTCC
The DNA here is from genome assembly GCF_053477565.2 of Lygodium microphyllum. Lineage (NCBI taxonomy): Eukaryota > Viridiplantae > Streptophyta > Polypodiopsida > Schizaeales > Lygodiaceae > Lygodium > Lygodium microphyllum. Next base: position 61,407,114 of record NC_141162.1, read on the forward strand.
ACTATCACCCAAGCAATCTAACCACTTAAATTTTATCAATTCTCATGCACAATCAAACATTGATAAAAAGAAGTCTTATTTGTATTTATATGGGCATAGTCCTTTCGAAACACAACATTTCTTGCGATGATAAGCCAATTGTTACATTTAATTTGGAGAGAACAACATTGTATTACATTTATCTATAGGAACTGTATAACAGTATGGTTTCGGGTCATGGATCTTCAGGAATTCGTAAGTCATTCAAAGTTCAGGGTATCCTTTTCTTTGGAACCCATTCTTCTCATGGCGCCCCAACACTTTAATCCTCTCGGCGGGGATCACACGAGTTACTTCCTCATATACATATGAGTTTATCTCAACCCTCCGACCTCAAATATGTAAAGTTTAGTTTATGTGAGCTTCCACAAAAATGAATAGCTTCACGACTTTTAGGTCTTCCAACCACTTGATCCTCTTTAGGTTGGTTTGTAGGTAAGCAAACCAGTGGGCAGCTATATTGTAGATTCCTGAGGCACCTGTCCATCTTCGTTCCATGTACAAAGGTGATGGATTATAGATTTGCTCTAAGATGTTCATCATCTCAACCCTTTGTAGATAATGTGGAGAATGCATTGCAGTCATAAACATGACTCGGAATACCAAGAACTTGTTCCATGCTTCGTGATTCTGCAATACAGCATTGAAAACAAGGAAATGTTTGGACAACAACATTTTCTTTACTTTATCTTATTAAAATTTCATAAAAAATAATTCCGTTGTTGGTTGGCTCTGATACCAATTGTAACGTGTCCACTTGTATCTTCAGGACACATCTTAGCAGTCCATTGAAAAAGATGTCTAGAAAGCTCCGCCCAGCACTCCCATGGAATATTACGGGTTTGCGGTCTAGGGCTTTCCGTGTCTACCATGTAGCGGAAGTATTCCGGTCATTCCCACTTAGGATCGACCTGAATTAGGGTTTTCTTATTGGTCATTTCCTAACGGCAACTAGTGTCGGACCCAAGTGAACTATTTTATGTAGAAATGCTAGGTCCGAAGTGGATTCACGCTGCACTTGGTTCAAGGAGAATGGAAAACGAGAGGGATGCAAAGGTCAACCTCTTTGCCATAAGGCATAGTCGCATTCCATTCCCCTAGAACAGCGTAAATTAGGATCAATCATAACTCTCGGTCAACGCTTTTGTTGTTCTGTTCTTTGACGATCTTCCTTCTGTCCATCGTGATTTGAGAAAAGTTCCCGGCCAACCGGGACCACCCATCCATAGGACAGACCTATGGCCACATCCACCACACTTTCCTTGGGTTGTTTTAGTTATTTAATTACCTAGCACATTTAGTTGAACATGTAATAATCAGCTTCTTTAATTAGCCCGTTAGGCACTGGTTCTTTAATGTAATCATATCACTTGAGATAGAAAAACAATGTCAAACAAGTTCCTTATTAATAGGTTATCATATTTATCTTTTAAATACAAAAAGTCCAGCCCGTAGCCTTATTTGAAATCTGTCTGAAGGCTATCCAGCAATCCACAGGGATGACTAATCCAAGTTTCCACCCATAGACTAGTATGCGCGCCTCGAGATCCAATCCCGAGTCACGTTAGCCTCTTATGAAGGGCCTGGAAGGCAAGGGATTTACGGCCAGAGCCCCCCCTTGCACCCAAGCATCCTCTTGCTCCAAGTAGCGCTCAACGGAGAGACCTATCATGGTGGGTTCGGTCCATTTGCTCAACGCGGTTAACAACCCCCTTAGTTAGGGTCAGGCAGGCATTCGAGGGTAACTGAAGCTGCCTCTCCCTTCAGGCCTTCAATCTGAAGTATAGATATCCATTTATCTTTTAATTCATTGATCAAACAAAGTCAAACAGTGCTCTAAAATCTGTAGCAAGCACAAACATTTCCATTGATCATTTTTTTTGGTAAACTACTAAGGAATGAATCCTTCCTTTCGAATGCGTCTAGCACTCGATCCAGGATGACTAGCAACTTGGCAAGATCCCCTATATCCTGGGTTAGGGCGTACTCTATTAACCCGACTTAGTCAACCCTTAAATTCATAGGTTATTTCAGTTTATCGACTGGTCTTTAGCTTCCAATCAATCTTCTTTACTCAAGAAAGATACTTAATTAGGATGATTATTCATCCTCTTGCAATATAACTTGTGTAAGGACCTGCCAACCTCGTTGCGAGAATTTGGCCATTCCCTTGTGATCCAATCACAAGATCATATGACTCCGCACTTGCTACGCAAGTGTCGCATCGAACTATGAGACTTATTCTACTCATTGAACGGAGTCACGAAACAATCTGTTCCTAATTACATTAGGCTGACATCATTAGTCCTAGGGTTCCAAGTTCCATCTTGTAAGATTCTTAGGGACAAACCCTAGTTCACCTTCCGAATATGTTCCACTATCCCTACATTTTGGTGAAAGTGGGCAAGTGTTTAGGGTATAGGAGTTGCAATTTTAGCAATACGTAACGATTAGGTTACGTATTAATTCCTAGTGAATTTCTTGGAATTTAACTCATTCTAAATGAGTACTCTAGGGTTTAGGTGTTTAGGTTTGTGCCAATTTGTTTAACACTTGAAGATAGATACGTTAACATTTCATAAACACATGACTCGTTGTCTACGCGTAAATTGATTTTTCAACCTTAACTTATCGATCAAGGTCACGCATAGGTTAGGTTAATTCAACTAATCTTCCTATAACTTGCGAACAAAATTCATGCTAAACAAGCAACCTTTTACTTGATAATTTATGCAGTTGACAAATGATTCTTGCCTAGTGCTATGCATGGTAAGGATCATTTCATGCCTTGCACTTTCCTAAGGATTCCTAGCATTTTCCATGATGATTCAATTTGCAAAGAGGATATGGGTTAATAATGCGATATGCAGTTTATACTTCCATGTTTAAACGAGGTATACTATTTAATTTCGTTCTATAACAATGGACATTAATTTCATTTTTATTCATTGCACTGCATAAAGCTATTTACTAGCAATGCATTATTGCAGCCTTTATTTTTCTTGTTTTATAGAGAGTATTAATGATTAAATATCCCCGTCCTCAGCTAATTTTTCTAAAGCATTTAAGATGAACAAATGCATCCTATTTCCAACAATTATCCTTTGAGTTATAACTATACCAAATAAAAATGATGAAGGAAAACCTGAACTTGGGGTGAGATGTCCACGTGGATGCCAAGAGACGACCCTCCCGTGGCTGCGCCTTGGAATTTCTTAGGAGGCATCGCAATTGTAGTCTTTCGGTCGTGGAAGCAGCTTTACAACTACTTTTCGAAATTCCACCATGGCCTCCTTTGTGATAACTTGCATTGTCTGTCGGAAATGGTTTTAGAAGGCTTCCTCCTTGAAGTAGGTACTTTAAAAAAGGGGGTGTTTCAAAGTCTTACGTGAATAAGGCCCATTAAAGCCATGGGAGAGGCCTAATGGCCTTTTTAAGACTCATAAGAAGGGGAAGTAAAAGGTGTAGAATCCCTTACGAGGGCTTTTGAGTGGGAAAGGAAGGTGTCAAAGGACCCTCAACACTCTCTTTTCTTTTACATGTGGGGGAAAAAAAACAAGGTACATGAGAGTTCCAAGGGCTATTTTTGCATGGGAAAAGGAAAGGGCTAAGGGGGCCCTTAGGGGGATTTAGGATCTGGGAAGGAAGAGACTTTAAGGTAACATCTTCTGGTGGAAAAAGGGCTTATAGCTTCAAGGGGAAATTTGAGGGGGGGAAAGGAAAAAGGGCTAAGAGGGACCCTTAGGGGGAATTCCAAGGGCTGGACTTAAGGCTATAAGAAAAGGGCCTAAGGGGGGTTTAAAACACGGGAGGGGAAATAAGACCTTTAAGGTCAACTTTTATTGGGGGGAGGGGGAAAGGGGAGCTTATGAAGCCCCCCTTAGAAGCTTCTAGAAGCTCTTTGGAGCTTCTGCACGTGGAGGGGGGGAAACAACTCCAGGTGGCATCACGGCGGACGCGGAGGCGGAAGGACTGGCGCAGGCGATATCCAATGACTGAGGGCAGTGATTTCCTAGCCCACGGCAGCCAGTAGCCTAACGAACCTTCACTCCACCCTTTCCTCTTGACCACAACGGCAGGATGGGGTCCTCCCTTCACTCCCTCATTAAGCTCCCACGGCGGTTAGACGGCTATCCTCGATCTTTCCCTCCCTCACAAATTTGTCACCCAGAGCCTTACTCTCTCTCCCTTTCTGAGCCTCGATGGCCTTCCCCCCTTAAGCATTAATGGCAGCGCTCAGCCGTCCCTGTCCATCCTCCTCATCTCTGGTCACCCCCGTGGTTTGAATAGGGGAGGGGAGAGGGATGCTCCCTCCCTTGCGTGTCAACAAGCATGGCTCCTTGCTTAGGCAAGCTCCAGCAAGGAGCTTGCCTCTCTTACTATTCCCCTCTTCCTCCAGCTCGATAGTCGGTTGGATAAAAGGGGAAATAATTCAAAAAAAAAATCTTTTATCTAAAGGATAATTCCGAATCTCCTAATGGATTGTTCTTCACGTGATCCTAAAGCCATCGGAATATTACACATCCTGGTTCATCTAGCAATGACCAAGATTTGGATCACATGAATGATACATTGGGCTTGTTCAGCAGAGGTGTCAATGCTTTTTTTGGAGGTTTTTCTAGTAAGGAAGACTTCATGGGAGAAATGACTAGACACCTTGGCCGCTCTCCCACAGCAAACGAGGTGTTCATCGTCATATCTGGAATGCCTCTGACGTCTTTGCCTGGCACTGCTTCCCAAACACCAAATGTCCAAACTCCAATTGCAGGTACTCCACGTGCAGTGCCTATACATGCATTGGCTGAAGTATAAGCGTCAGTCGAAGCACGTGCATTTGCAGAAGCACGTGCATCTAGCAAGGTAGAGGGTAGTTGACAGAGAGGGAGGAGGGAGAGTCGAGTGGGAGGAGGAAGCTTGTGTTGGGGTTGCCTAGGAGGTGGCGAGCGATCACCCTCACTAGAAGATTACGTAGAGGAGCCTGTACGCCAGCACTATAGAGTTGCAGATACTGGTGGCATCTTCCATGATGATGAAGGAAGGGATGTAATGGTGTACATGAGGAGCGTCATGCATGCGACCTATAAAGATTGTTTCGTTTACTTCAAGAATCAGAAAAGCGGCTTGTGGTAGGAGGTGTTGAGGGCAATCCATAGGAGGTACCCAAATTCTGAGGGTCAGCGATTCTCGGATGATTGGGGAAGCACAAAAGTGAGGGATTTTCTTCACAACAAAAAATCCCACCTCATGACATGCGCCAGGGAGTCACTGCGGAGATAGGAGGAGGGACGTGGAGCCTATAGCCAACCACCTATGTGCCACCGCATAGAGTGGAAGAAAGCCAAGAAGAAAGTAGCAGAGAAAGTGAAGAGTCGGCAGCACGCAGAGGCGCAACGCATCCAAATGGAAACCATGGGATCACCGCATTATGGATCGGTCAGCAGAGAGTCATGGGAGGCAAATTTTGTAAGTGTATTTTGATTTCTAGTTTTTTTAATTTATATTTCTTTCAATTCTTTATATAATTTGTTCTAATACATTGTGTCTCATAATTGTTTGTATATATCATAATTGTTTTGTAGACTACTATTGTTGGTAGGATACCTACTCCTAGAGAGGTAGGTTACCATCAAGGTCATAACCATGCAGCCACATGGCTTCACTTCTATGAGGAGGGTCTCATCACTGAGGAGCAATACAACCGGGCTATAAGGATTCGACAGCCAGAGGAGGTATGTTTTTCTTACTTTCCTATTAAAAGTATAGCTAATTATAACTTTTTCTTTGCAATTGTACGTAAGCAACCTTGATCTTTTGTATGTGTAGGTGAACCCCGATGTGGAGCATAGTGAGGAGGGGGATAGCGACACTAGTAGCCGTGGTGATGATAGCAAAAATGTTTCTTCTTCAAATTCATAGAGGAGCACTATACCTCTTCTATGGCCTTGTTTCCTTGTATATCTATTATCCATCTTTGAGCCTACTGCTTGCGGCCACGCTTTAGTTCGCAAGCACTTAAACTCCCCATGTAAATGCGTTTATGTATAATTAATACATGGATTTTTGTTTTCAATTCTTGTGCCTTCAAATCCATTGTGTTTTTCCCAAATGCACAATTTGATGTATGGGAGGGGAAAAAAAAAAACCAGAGAGCATGTGGTTACTCTGGTTTTTTTTTTCCAATTCTGTGCTTCGCGTCTATTTGCGCGTCTATATTACAGAAAACGCGCATCTATACTCGCGTCTAAAATGCAGAGTACACGCGCTCATACATGCACCATATAATTTAAATTAATAAAAATAAATTAAATAACTTTTTTCAAAAAATGAGATTTTTGGTTTTGCGTTCGCGTCTACTGGCGCTTGTAAAAGCGCGTCTATGAATGTGTCTATATGCCCATCTAATTTTCCATGTAGAGGCGCTTGTAGATGCACAAAATAAATTAAATAAATAAAAATTTTGATTTTCGTATGCACTTGTATTCATGCGTGTATATGCATGTCTAAAGCACGTTTATTTCTGCGTGTGAATTTCTCATACATGCAACTATAGACGTGAAATGATAGACGTACAAATAGACGAGCTTGTAGACGCGCCCGTAAGATTTTCTCTCAATTCAAAAATCGCGTCTAAAGGTGCGTCTAAGAGGCCTTTTTGTTGTAGTGATGTCTCCTCTAGTATTGACTATATAGACTAGGTAGTGCCTTCCAAGTGGTTGATTTGCTCAGGCAACTCCATCCATCGCACGCCCACAAACTCTTCTAACTAGCCACAATAGGTGCACTCCTCCTTGGGATGAGACCTCACCTCTCTATATAAATTTTACAGTCACATCCAATGTTGTTGTATATGATATTCAATTAGTTTGCGAATATAATGCATGATTGATACACACTTTTCTTACCGTTTGCTCAAAGTTTGAGATCACCCGATCAATGCATTGTACCTGTTCTATAGACAAGTGATGCTTTCATTTGATTGCCAGCTTGCATTGAAAGCAAGGACACGGGGCACAATAATTAAGATACGCCTTGTGATCTTGAACATTACGACCTTCATTGTTTTCCATTTTGTCTAGGTTATGACAAATAATTTGTTTTTGTTCTCATTCTATTTTTCTTTCTGAATTTATTTGAGAAGGGATTTCTTCTCTTGTAACTCAACAAAAATAACGTCAGTTGTCATCTTGGTTTACTCCACGTTTCTTTGATTCTCCCACATTCTTTGCGCTCTTCGTTTTATGTTCTCTCCCATTTCTATTTCTTTCTCTATCTCTCTTTCTTTATTGCCCCTCTCTTTGTTTCTCTCCACAACCTTATTTTTTCTCACTCAGTCTCCTATCTCCCTCCCTCTCTCTCTCTCTCATTTCCCATTTCTTTGTTGTTTTTCAAGTTTATTCTCTCTCTTTCTCTCTTCATTTTTCTTTCTTCTCCCTCTCTCATTTCCTATCTTTCTTACTCTCTCTCTTTCTTTGTTTCCTCTCTCTTTGTTTTTGTCCACCCCCTTACGTTTTCTCACTCATTCTCCTGTCTCCCTCCCTCTCTCCCCCTCTCTTTGTTTTTCTCTATCCCCACATGACTACGGTCTTAATAAGTGATTAGTTTAGGCAAGGAAGTGGTGGCTTCTGAGGAAGACACCTCTTGCTCTCCAAATTTATCATATGTTTGATGTGTTGTATGCTAGGTGCTAAAACACTTGTTGCCTAAATTTTCATTGTTGCCTAGTAGGGCTCATTTAGTGATGTGGTCTTTGTTGCATGGTGTGTAAGCTTAATAATATTTTTTATGATAAGGTCTATTTTTCTAACTTGCAAGTGTGTGTAGGTGCACCATGCACAACTAGGCTTTTGTTTTCCACAATCAATGTGATTCAATATAAATGTAAGTATCTTAATGATGATGGTGCTCAAGCTTCCAATTCAATTATGACATATGCAAAAAGCATTCAATCACAATTTTTACAACACTATACAATGTGTGAACTCCCTTTTTTGATGATCCAACCACTTGTGAGTGATTTTGTAGGCTAATTAAGTTGTGATCCTAGTCTTCTTAGGGTTGTCATCTCTTAGATGTAGTTACTTGATGACCTAACAACATGAGGTCCAAGGGCTTGACTATCACTATTAGTGCTACCTCCACTCAAGTTGTTTTCACCAAATGGTTCCATGTGAGCTTAAGAATAGTTTTAAGTTGACTACATGAAAATTTACTTCTCGAGATATGAAGTGAGTCTTTAGCACTTACTTTGGAAGTGAGCATATCAGAAGAGTTAGAATAATCTATTTTGCCTCTATTTAGCACTTTGAAGACACTCTTAAAGGTGTCCAAACAAGTGAGTTGAGTTGAGCTTCCCATTAGTGAAGACTTGGTTACTCCTTCTCAAGTGCAATGGCCCTTGTAACGTGTCAAGGTGTAGGGAGTTTCTTTCACCAAGCTTTTAACCATGAAATGCCCTCTTGCACGACTACGGTCTCTCTTTGTTTTTCTCTATCCCCTTGTGTTTTCTCATTCATTCTCCTCTCTCCCTCCCTCCCTCTACCTCTCAATTTCTCTCTTTCTTTATTATGTTCATGTTTATTCCCTCTCTCTCTCGTTCTTTCTTCCTTTTCCTTTCTTCTTCTCCCTCTCTCATTTCCTCTCTTTCTCCCTCAATGCATCTCATTCTCAACAAAAATAAACAAAAGAAAATGAGAAAGAACAAGAATAAAGCAAGAGGGAGCAAAGCACTCACCGCAAAGGCTCGAACATGGATTCTTTGTCTCCTCTTCGCCCTTCCTACACTTCCTCATCTTCTTCAGGAACAGTAGCGCGGTGATGGTGGCAACGACAGCAGCGGGGAGAAGCTCTGCTTCCTTCTCTTTCTCTCTTTCTCTCCCTCTCCCTCCCTCTTTCACTCTTTCTTTCGCTCTCTCTTTCGCAAACTCTTTTGCGAAATGCCGTGCTCCAGTTTCAATCGTATTTTTTTGTCTAATTGTCGTCGTTATAATTTGCACCAGAACACGGCATTGCTATTCCTAGCTTCCCTTTTAGTGTTGTAGAGACAACTATCATATTAAAGTAGCCTCAACTGTTAATTAGTGAGAGTAGAGTTTCATTCATATATATTTTACTTGTAATTGCCATGCTATTTGTCAATAAACTTACTATTCTTATTTCAAGCCTTTTATTTTATTTTATTTTCTCTTTTGGGGGGTGTGAGAGAGGGGGGAGGGGTATATAGCATTAACTCTTTATTATAGTGTAAGGGATTTTTTATCACTCTCAAGTTAGATATATGCACAAATAATCTAATAATCATTAGAAATAGATAATTAAGGTATATAAAAATACAACACAAATGTGAGTATTATTTGAGGTCCTTATCAGTGACAATTTGCTAAATTTTTCAAATACTCAATTTTCAAGCCACCTTCTTGAAAAAAATAGAAAATTTTGTATTCAAAAGTCTTTGATTTTGATATAAATCTTTTAAAAAAGATTCACTACACTTTGATTTATTATACACCATAGACTACAAGAATATTCTACTTTAATAAAAGATGCCTAACTAAATAGAAAGTATTTCCAGTCACTTTTGTGTGGAGCAACTTAAGATTCACCATAGATTTTATATATCTACAACATGGAAAGGGGGTATTAGAATCATCCATACTCCTCATATATTGACCATGGGCTGCCCAATGCTAAGCTTCTAATATTTGCCAAATGCAAGTGATATTGAATTGTTGAAAGTCAATCTTAAATGATTTTTCTTGGTGGGGATTTTATACTTCCTTTTGCACAAGGTGAGTCAGATGTGAAGTCATTGCCCCAAGCCTAATAGGATCAGCACATGTTTGAGTAATATTATGTCTAAAGAGACACATTTGGAGCCTTTTCCATGCTTTTAATATTTTCGAATTCAATGCAGCTAATATTGAATTGTCTGAACTCAATGTTAAAGGATTTTCCCTTATGGGGTTATTATTCTACTTTTGGACAAGTTGAATTATATGTAGGGTTGGCACACATTTGAGTGATACTATATCTAAGGAGAGACACTTGGAGTTTTTTTCATGGTGACATTAAAAAAAGGCCTAAATTCAATATTAACTTTGAATCTAACATGTGTACTCAAAGAGAAGTCAATCATTGGTCAAATGTTCACATGCATGAAGCCTTTTAATTTGGATTCCTCTTTCTAGAAAATGGATTCATTTAAGATACTCCTAGAATTAGATTCAAGAGAAGTTCCAACTTGCAACTTTTCTTAGTAGCTTTTTTTTTCAAGTAAACCTCACACATCAATTTGCAATTTTATGCATTCTATCACTAACTTATTACTTGCCTTATTGAGATAAAAGTTTCTTTGCATTCTTCATAGAAAATAGCAATGGTGTTAATGGAGTTTTAATGTTCCACTTGAGTCTTTGAATGCTTAGAGACAAACTCATGTAATTTTCCCTCTTGTGTCTCAACAAACTACAAAAAGACAGTTAGATGGAGTCTAATGTTATAGAAAAAGGAGACAACATTTAAGTTACATAAATCAGCAAAAACATAGTCTAAGCTACATGATAGGAAAAGTTTCAAAGCATGTAAGCTAGATGCATGATGTTCATACACAATGGGGGTCAATTAAGCATTATTCAACTACCATCAAGAAATAACAATTATAGGAAGGTTTCATATGTCTAAACAAATAGATTCACAAAATGAAAAAATTATGAGGATAATAATCTTTTAGAATTACCTCTTTGAAAATTTAGGCTTGTAATTATCACATGCAACTATGTGTTCCCTACTTGATTTACACCTCAATAAGAAATGCATTAAATTTCCACCTTTATAAGATGCTATCGTGCATTTATATAGAACATTTGGGCATAACTAGAGCTGCTAATTAGTTGGAGTAGTTGTCTTTGTACTTAATGTCCTGAGATGGGCACCATTCTACCTTGAGTTTGAAATGAGATGAATCAACTTAGTCTAGGGGCCTTGGTAGTCATGCTCACAAGAACTCTCATCACTCCCTATTTTATTCAACCCCTCGTCAACCCAATGGGCATAAGCCACTACCTAATAGGATAAAATTATCAACGTTATGTCTCCCATTTTTTCTATCAAATGCTGTCCTCAACTCTAAAGTTTCTCCATCCCATCCCTCCTCAATATAGGAACTAATTCAAGACTCTCCTATCATCCTTTTTGAGCTAAACATGCTCATTGTATGAGGGTTTAGTAACTTTTTCATTGCATTTTTCATGTTTTACACTTTAAATTATGAATAATTCCTGACTCAGTATGGGTGGTGTTTAGTGTGTTGGCTTGGTTTGATGCCCTCTGGCTTACACTAGCTTCTTTTAAAAGTTTTTATTTTCTTTGTCAAATTTCGCATGACTTTTTTGTTTTGATTCTAGCTATTTGAGTTGTGGAGTCAATATTATTTTCCTTATAGTTTGAGTAACCACAATTGAGAGAAGTGAGTCGATTACATTGTTTGAGCAACGGCTAGTTAGGTTGTTTGATGACCCAAATTACCACATTCTCTAGAATTTGACGTGTTGGATCTAATAATAATTGCTAAGCATGACAAACATGATAGCAATCATGACCCAAATCATATTAATGAATGGATCCACTTCAAAAAATAATGACTATAGGTAAGGCTCACATTATTGAGGATTTTCATCACACTAGAAATATCACATTACTTTTGCACCAATGCTCATAATACATCCACTCAATTGATATACCTTCTGAACACCACATGGCATGAATACTAGCTGTAGTCTCATTCCATGAGGATTGATCTTAGGAGACACACTTTGAAGTAATGGTGTTGGTACTACTTTCTTGAAAGACATCGAGCCATCAACTTTCAATGGAAACAAACTAGATAAGGCTAACAATGCAATCAATAATTTCTTACTAGACTATAAGGATGTGCATAATCTAAAGGGAATTACCATCATATTTGGGGGTCAACAAGACTATCTTATCCCTATGGAATTAGTATATTAATTCCCTTGTATGTACATGGCATGAATTTGAGTGTGCTTTCTATAGATAGTTTTCTTCTACAAATGATATTAAAGAGAGATCTTAGGTTGATTGGGATGAACTTCAATATGGCTTATATTTGCTTTATTGAATATGTTATAAAGAATTCACCCTTACCTTAAAATTATTGACACTTTCAATAAACAAGAAGACGTTGTGCAAGAATTGATTGGTACATATAAATTTAAGATTTAAAATAATTCACACACTACCTTATAAAAAGCAACATTAAATTTGTTTACATTTATGTTGATATATTTAATAAGAGTAAATATGGTGCTCAAGATAATGATTTTAAGAAAAGATTTATCAACTATAAAGTCAAATCCCATCTTATAAACAATGTTCTTTTAAAATTTAACTTTTTGCTTCTTAGGCTAAATATTTTTCATCAAACAAATTAGGTGAAAAATAGGCTTATCTTTGAGCTATCAAAATTATAATGATCGCCTAATATTGAAAATTTTGGCATAAAACTTGATTTCTATCAGTCTCAACTAGTTTTTTCTATAGAAGAAAGGTATGGATATCAATAGACATATGTACAAAAGTATATCGTAACATGTGATAAGATACCTCTCAAGTTGAGAATCTTCTCCTCAAATTATGATCCATTTTTTAAGAGAGGTCTTTGATTTTTTTTTTCCTTATCATATGTATAAATTTGTTTGCACTTATGATTATGTGTATAATAAGAGCATATATGATGCTAAAGACAATGATTTTAAGATCACTTTTTCACATATAATGGCATGTATAATAAGAGTAGATGTGATACTAAAGATAATGCTTTTAAGACCATATTTGTCAACTACAAAGATAAAACTTTTCCCAGAAACAAGTGTGGTCCCACAATCTAAGTTTGATTGATGTGTTCATACTCAACTTTATGCATGTATACTAGAGGATAACAAAGATAGAAAGGAAATTCCTAATGGTGCTTCAAACCTCAAAGGAAATCTTATAGAAATATAAGATATGTGTAGCTTGGTCCTAGATATGATGGCATAGCAATTGACACATGGCCTCATGATTGTGTCATGGGTTCGAGTCTTGCTAGGTGCATCACTTGGTTGGAAACCTATGTTCACATTGTCTGTTCATAAAATTCCAGGCTATTTCACTCTTGAACACTCATGTTGACCATCAGATGAACAAGCTGGAAAATCTGGAAAAGCTAAAGTAGAAGACAAAGGCCAAGGTAAAGTGAAATGGAAGACGAAGGCATGACAATAAAAATCTAGAAACACAAGAAGCATAGAAAATTCCTGAATAAGGGAAAAAGGTGCACAAGGAAAAGTGCAAGTCAATACTTTTGTAAAAGAGCGCAAGCACATCATGATTTAATTTAAGGAGCATCGGGCTCTCACCCGTGCAATTTGTAAATGTAGATGGGTGGTGGAAAGGAAGCTAGGAAGATAGAAGGACAATGGGAAAAAGGGCCTAGGTCACGGCTGGTCATGTAAAAAAGGGGATAAGGGGATGACTACCCAAAAGAGATTTAGAGTTTTGTATATAAAGTTGAAAAGTGAATGAGAAGCTCATTCTTGTGTATGGCCAAAAGTAGCTCTCCTCTTCTTCTTCTTCTTCTTCTTGCTTGCTTGAGCTTGTGCTTGAGAGAGGAAGTGTGAGAGTGTGAGGGAGTGAGTGTGTGAGGGTGAGTGACAGGGGAGGAGAAGCTCTCAATCTTCTCCTCTCTTCTCTTCTCTTCTCTTCTCTACTCTTCCTCACTACAATGAAGCTTGGAGAATGGAGCTTGAGGATGGAGCTTGCTTGAAGCTTGCACTTGGATCGTGGAGCTACTAGAGTGCGCGAGAGAGGAGGTAACTCAATCGGCATGGAAGTAATTAGCTCACTACACCCGTAGATATGAGAAGCACGTCGGCTATGTGAGAGGTAGCCACTAGTGCTCGGCTAGCTTGAAGCGTGGAGCTTGAGGATGGAGCTTGCTTGAAGCTTGCACTTGAATCGCGGAGCTACCGGAGTGCGCGGGAGAGGAGTTAAACTCAATCGGCATGGAGGTAATTAGCTCATTACACCCGTATATATGAGTGGGGCATCGGCTATGTGAGAGGTAGCCACTAGTGCTCAGCTTGGAATGCTTGAAGCAATAAGAAGTTCATGGGTCTTGGCGGTTGAGCGAAAGATCCCACTTTTTGGTTTCGTTGCCAATACCAACGGATTCAAGAATTGGGTGCTTGTACGCTTCGAATCGAGCATTGAAGTAGGGTTTTCCCTGAACCGGTGCTTGAGGTAGATAGATAGGAAGTGAGGGAGTTTAAAGAGGTATTCGATTTCCTTAGCAAGTAGGTTTTTGTTGTTTTGGACTTGGGGAAGTATGATGTAGTAGTGCAAGTATTTTCCTTATGATTTGTTCTTGCATGTAGAAAGGATAGGAGCAAAACATTGGAGCAAACAGTAAGGTTTTTTGTTGTAGTATAACAGGCTGAAACATTGAAAAGAGTGGCAAAAAATGAGATTTTGGATTTTAGTAAGGGAAGAAAGACTAAGGTGAGTATAGGCCTAGGCAGGGTGATAAGGGGCCAGGAGTGGCAAGAAAGGTCACATTGTGCATTGCAAGGATCCAGGAGAGTAGGAGAGAGGGAGAAAGCTTCATCGCGTGGATCCACTTCGATCTAGCCATCCAAGAGTTATTTGTCTAGCCTAGATAATTCCACACCATCCCCTACATGAGTAAGTTGGATCTGGAGGTGCTCAGCAGGTAGGAAGCCCTCGATTGCTCGGCCCGACAAATTCTTTGAAGTTTGGCAAAAATCACGTCGTGCTTGGTCTGTCCAAGTGATGATGATTCTAGGCCAAGTCCTAGAATTGACCCTCGGCTCACTACCACCACTTGAACCACTGGACTTGGCCCACCTGACTCGGCCCTCAGTCCACTCGACCATCAACTCTCGAACCATTCGGCCATTTGGTCCACTACACTTGGACGCCTTTCATTCAGCTTGTCTAAGTGAAGCATTCAGACCAACTTTGAAATTCGGCCCTTGGCCCTACTGACTCGGCCCAATCCCACTCGGACAAGTTGACATTCGGCCCGGCCGAATTCACCACTTGGCCCTTCGCCCGCTTGACGGGCCGAATCGGGCATTCGGCCCCTGCAATTCGGACCTGTTGGGCCGAATTTGGATTTGTCCAAATTTTAACATGTAGACCCTGAAACTGACCGAGAGACCATATAGAGCCAAAACCATATCATAGATTGATCACTCGGCTAAAATCTAGAGCAAGAAGTTCAAAGTTTGGCTATGAATGGTCCTTCAAATTGTGCATGACATTTACTATAATGGCCCTACGGGCCCTCAGACCCCTATAGAGGGGGCCCCTCCCCACCTCCTCTAAGTAGGTTGGGGAGAAAATGCGCACCGTGACAGGTCCTCCAAATTAGACCCTACTGTAGTAATGGCTCTATACGAGCATGGATTCTCACTTGCAAAAGATCAACCAAAAGCCCATACCCGAACAAAGACAAAGAGAGACCCTAGAACCTCAATGGGCCAATCTAGCCAACAAGGGAAAAAAGGCCACACTGCAAAAACACGTATGTGTTGCATTTGGACTGCATCTAGTCAAAGCGGAAAGCAACAACATCAAGCTACAATAGCGAGAATGACTAGATATGGTAGTCATGACGATATATGCTCCTTGAATAGCACCACACTTACGATCCAAGACATTAGTGGAGAATCCACATCTGGTCATGTAGTTGGGGACTCAAGGGCATTTGTGAGAATGCTTAAATTTACAAGCCAAGACCCAGAAGACAAAGACATAGTACCACCTGCTTATCTTAGGGTCAAACTGACCGCTAAAAGAGAGCATACTATCAATGCTCTGATTGATGAAGGAGCAAATTTTAATATCTTGACCTATGAATCATGGACCCTACTAGGCCAACCAAAGCTCACACCGACTAAGGCAACTCTTAGCCCTTACGAGGGACACCCACAAGCACTCATAGGGAAGTGAAAAATCCTTGCGATAATTGAAATTGAAAGCTTGCCTATCCTATTTCATGTTCCTCCAAATAGTGCTAATTACGGGAAGGAAACCCTCCTAGGAAGACCCTTCAAAAGGGCGACCAAGTGTGAGGTCGACTATGTAGCACAAAGGATACATCTGACACTACCGGGTTTGAGGATAGTCACAACCTTTAGCAAAGGAGACCTCATCAAACCTCAAGGGAAAGGTAAGGAAGGTGCTGACATAATAGTCAAGCCTACTAAGGAGAGCAAGGACTTGTTGGAAGAGTTGATACAAGCACATGTCGAACAAGGAGAACCATGAGTGAGGCCATGCCTGAAACAAGAAGGTCAAGAGATAATGCCAAGGACAGGCTTTGGAACCACAAATATCGTAGAAGACCCCAACAAAAGCCTAAGCCTTATAGATGAAGGCATCAATGGAGATCCAATACAACACCGAGATGGATATCCAAAGCATTGCTACGTGCTCAAGGGTATTATGCAGGTAATTGATGGATTTGGATACCAAACCCCCTGCAAAACCTCCTCTGTTGGGGGCCGAAGTCCGGAATGTTTCAAGAGCAAAGAAGCGTAGAAGGAAGTCTAAACAAAAAATCAAGGCTCGAGTCAAGAACATAAGAGTGACCGAGCCCCTCACAATCAAGATCAAGAAACCAAACGGGACTAATCAGGGGGTAGATCATCAGCCTAGCATGCTTGACAAGCAAATATCAGATGTAATCATTGAGGATATGCAAAAGCCACTAGTGTCCAAGGAAGATTTTATTCCCCAAGAGGATAGCACGCATCATAGGCACAACATTTCTCATGGCAAGGTTAAATGCTCAACAAAGGAAATGGCAAAATCATCTAACAGCCACGAGAAAATCTTCGATTCAGTGTCGGTGCCACTTAAGAATCCCAAGTCTCCAACACCCTCTTTCCCTAAACGGACACAAGAAGCACAACAATAGTCATCAAGTGCAGCTACTCAATCCCAATCTCTATCTCCATCGAAGCTTCCAAATGTCCAAGAGGTGGGACATGACACCATCTGTAGCTCTCGGCCCAAAGATATGCCTGTGCAACCTAATGTGACTAGATCAACTCATGCTCAATCTACACAAGTGAATGCTCAAAGGGCAACAAAAGACGCGACCACTTCTGGTCACCCTGGGGACTTGACACCACAAGCCACCAAGAGTAGCCAGCAAACTAGACTAGCGGCTACTACTTCCAATCAAGGATCACAACAGTCACAGCCCTTGGCCATGAAAACGCTCCTTGCAGAATGTGTCCTTAGTAGTTCACCTGGGGAGGAGGTTCTGCAACCAGCATCCTTGATAACTCTAGCACTTCCAAATCACCTAAAGCCTAGGCTTGAGGAGAAACCTCTCAAAGATGTGGCCAAGGAGACGGTGCATCTGACCAATCAACCTAGCAAGGTTGTCCAGCAAGATGCACTTACATCCCATGAGGACACACTAGAGAAGGGGAAAGCTAAGGCCTAACCAAGCACATCAATGGCTGACCTAGTTCAACGTCCTGTTTTGTTAAGTTAAGCACCTTCACTGACCAATAAAAAGAGGAGAAAACTGCGAAAACAACAGCAGTTACAAGTGGTTGTGGACCCCAAGAACATTGAGACCAAGAGCACTAGAGAGCTAAGGAACAAAGCATCGAGTCCATCCACCAATGAACCCTTTTATGTCTCTCCTAATAGCGGTAAAACCTCAGACACATCCGTGTGATCTAAACAATCAAAGCAAGTGTTACCATCAACGGTTGCCTGCAACACTCAATCCACTGACAACAGAACTTGCATCGACCAATCAAGAGTGGATACAATGCTGTCACAATAGGGTGACAAATTTATACCAGTCACATCTAAGGAGAACCATGACACAATAACAAAGCCTCAGGAGAAACATGGAAATACCAAGAGCATAAGCAATCCTAGCATTGACCAAGCTTGCTCATCTAGTCCTGAGCCCCTAGCTATGCTAAAGCCTAGGCAAACTCCTAGAACCTTGCATGAGATAGCAACCGAGCAAGCCCTCGTTGAACATAGAAGTGTTGCAGAATGCTTAATTGAGTTGGATGCTAAACTCAAAGTATTCTCACGTGTCTACATCCTTGCAGACATGGGTGCATTCCCTAAGAAATAGCTTGGGGAATACTTGCCATTTCCCCTATCCTGGGAAGAGCATGAACATCATGACAAGCACTATGAGAGGCTCCTCTATGAATGCATGTGACTCACCTCTGATGAGGAAGCCGACGAGCTATGCTTAATAGTAACATTCAATGATGTGCTCTACCACCAAATCTCTTAGAGATAGAGCAACTAAAGCAACAATCAGAGGATCAAGTCAATTTGAAAAATGTTGGTTTGAAAATCGTGTTGCAATGCTCGAACTAGGAGCCCAGATTATGATAGTCTCAGAGGAGCGACTGGCGAAATGGCGGTCTCAAAGAGACCCAACCTATGTGGCACCAACTTCCTTTCAAGTACTAACAGCCATTTGGGGTACAGACTTAGCTGGAACTAGCCAAGAGAACCCTCTAGCTGATAAGGGTCTCACTAAGGAGGAGTTACATGTTGCCAGTAGTTTGGGACAAGCTGCCATGCTACTCGATGTTGCAAAATATCTATCATTATTGAGTAAGCTGCCACGAGTACTAGATGCATGTGCCACACTCCAGTAAAATCTGGAGTTTTATAATTGGTTTTTATCCTCGTAAAGTGACATGGATTCGTAAATATGTACATAAATAAACAATGAATTTTATGACCCTATATAGATAATATCAACACACACAAGCAATGATAGTCAAACGCAGGGAGAAGAGTTGGGTTTGACAGGCTGAGCTCCTTAGGTCCTCCTCTCACCACACATTTAGAAGTTGTGTGACCATTCACGCCTCTAGGTGGAGGGCATGCAACCCTCATTACCACCATACTAAGCCCTAACCAACATCTCTAATGGTGTAGACGGGGTACTATCCCTTTCTATACACATTTTCCCCTTTCCGGTCTATCTTTCCAAGGATGAGCCCTACCCCACTCCATGACAACTGGTCCACGCAACTTAGCATAAGCCAAGATCTGCTAATAGTTGGAGGAAAAACAAACATCATCATGGGGGCCATCCCTCTACAATAAACACTACATGCCTCACCTCTCCCCTCCTCGTCATATGCGCTTGATAACCCACTGTATGATCCCTTCCATGAGAAAAGTTTTATCTTGTCTCATGGCCTAATCCTTGATTCGCATTTTGCAGGTATGGTAGTAGTCATGGACCACATAGTACAACTGGCATGCAAGGAATCTCTCCGCCATCGGAAAGAGCATAAGGCACTAGCGCCCCCACCAAAACGCTACGTGCCTACTCTAAAGAGGTACGCACCGTGAAAAGAGGCCCCAAACGACACCGCCTAGGACGCAGGCCAAAAACCCCCCAAGACAATAGAACGAGGGCTCAAGGGAGCACACAGGGTGTGGCAACACTAGCCGTGTAGGCTCCCACCAAACGCTCATGCACCAAGTGCTCGAAAGAGGAGAGGGTAGCTCGAGACAAGCAGAAATTTGATACATTGCTTAAAAGCATTTTGGAAATAGTTGTGGCCAGGACTACACCATCCGGGTCTCAGCCGACATCTTCCCTGCCCAGCCTCACAAGAGCCCCTCAGCGGCACAACCTAAGTCCCCCGACCACCCAGACTCGCCCCGCCTTGTAAAAATAGAGTAGCCACTATGATATATAAGCAGCTTAACAAAGGCCATCCTGCCATAACATTTTCTCTTTAAATGGTTAAAAGGGTAGGCTCCCCACCTGTATATACTTTCCTTACCTATTGCTAATATATACCACGTCTTTAACAAGCACCAGAATATGCATCGCAATCAGCATCATAGGATTTTGATAAAGTAATATCTTGACATGATTGCATCTATTCGTTGTACTTGATGCATGTGACTTGCATATACTCTCATGAAGTGATAAGTGGATGCAGGATGGCGTAGGTCTTCGTGCGAACATGTTTAATGCCCAAGTCACCGTAAGACCACCAACCTCACAAAGAGCCGCGACAAAGCCACACTGTCAAAAGTGAAAATCACCCTTGCAAGTGCCCACATTGCATGGCCCAAAGCATGATCTTAACCACTTCCTCTTTCTGTGTTACACTCTACGCCGGGCACTCACGATGGCTGTTACCCCAATTGTACAAACATTGCACATTCAAAAGAGGGTTGCAATATCTCAAGTGTATCTCCCCATATTGACAATTTCTTGTCTAACAATGAGGCTAGGGCACAATCATCACTGTAATATCCATTTCTTGAGCCTTCAAAGCTTGACATTTTCCAACCCATTGAAAGGCTGATAGCCTCAACATATTGCAATGGTTGTACTGAGGCAAGTCCAAAAAAAAGAAAAAGAAAATAAAGAAAGAAAGAAAGAAAGAAAAAAGAACAAGAAAAACAAACAACAAAGAAAACAGAAAAGGAAAAAAGAAAAGAAAAGAACGAAAAGATAGGAAGCACCCACGATCACAGCATAGCACCTAGGGGTCCTCAAATTAGGCACATCCACTGATCTTGGTTGGTTGGCTTTGTCCCTAGTTCCCTAGCCCTTGAGCATCATCCACAATTGTTCAGGGCACATCAAGGGCAGGACATACCTAGGGAGCTTGTCTCACCTATGGTTAAACCTATCAACCTAACCCATTCCCATGATTCCCTCTTGCACTCTACCTTAATACTATAATTGCAATCAATTGTGGTAAGCACCGCACAAATGGCTATGAAAAGTACACCATCCTCATCAGGTAAGTCCAATAGCTCCCAGCTACCAAAAGTGCAGTGTCCTTGTGTTCAATTATGCTATGTTGTGCAGTCACAACGCAAAGGATATCTCATAAACCTTCACATGTACTTCTTCTCAACATGGACAACTTTGCTTCATCCACACATTGTTACGAGAAACCAGCCCACGGTCTTCTAACTACATAATATCCAAGTATGCATGAGCACTCACATAATATCTGCACCAAAATATATACACAATTTGTGTCAAGATTGTGGGAGAGAAGGAAGGAGTCTCACTTGAAGCTTTCTTGCTTGCACAATGGGGGAAGACACACAAGGGTGGAGGCTGAAAACAGTTTTCCTCTTCTTAGTTGTGTAAGCCAAAAAGAACTCAAGTACAAAGAAATAGAAGAACCCTATATATGGGTCTCAAACCAAACTCAACTAACTAAGGTGGCATACTAACTGAGCCACGAACTAGAGTAGATAAGGATAGCTATCATGTAGCTATTATTCATGGGCGGTGTACCAACCGCGTCTGCAACTGACAAGTCGGTGACATAAATATACAACGGTCACCCTGGCGTATCACGAGTGGAGCTCGATATCTCAACACTCCCCCTCGAGCTCAATCCCAATTCCTGCACACCAAGCAGGTCTCTGAACTTGCGCAGCTTCTCTGCGCCCAATGCCTTCGTGAATATGTCAGCTACCTGATCCTCTGTGCTGACATAAACTAGATCAATAAGACCTAGTAAAACCCTCTCTCGCACATAGTGATAATGCACCTCAATGTGCTTTGTTCTAGCATGATAGACTGGGTTATTTGCCAAGTGTATACTACTCATGTTGTCACAATAAATGACAACTGGCCCATCTGAAGGCTGATGCATATCATAAAGTAGCTTATGCAACCAAGCTACCTCACATGCAGCCATTGCTGCACCCCTGTACTCCGCCTCTGTGCTCGACAAGGCAACTGTAGGCTGTTTCTTGCTGCTCCAAGTGACTGCAGCACTCCCAAAAGAGAATACATATCCACTGGTAGATCGTCTATCAGAAATACTACCAGCCCAATCAGCATCAGTGTATCCATGCAACTGTATCTGAACCCCAGTCTCATAAAATAGTCCATACTGCAATGTGGACTTCACATACCTAAGTATGCGTCTAGCCACATCCAAATGTGGTTTCCTTGGAGCCTGCATAAACTGACTTACCAATCCAACAGCATAGCTCAAATCTGGCCTGGTAATAGTCATATAAATCAAACTTCCTACTATGCGTCTGTACATAGTAGGGTCTTCTAGAAGCTCACCTGCATCTGTGCTCAGCTTCACATTTTGCTCCAAAGGAACTGAAATAGGCTTACAGCCTGTCATCCCATATTTGGACAGCATGTCCAATCCATACTGCCTCTGCAAGAGCTGTATCCCACTTGGTGATCTAATCACCTCAATGCCCAAGAAATAACGCAGCTCTCCCAAATCCTTCATCTCAAACTTCTGCTTCAATAGCATTTTCACATGAAGGATATCTTCATCACTGTCACCTGTCATAATCAAATCATCAACATAAATGACAAGCAGCATAATACCTTTCTCTGTTTTTCTCACATAAAGTGAGAAATATGCCTTGGAAATCTGAAAGCCAATAGTGACAAGATATTGTCCTATCTTGTCAGACCATGCTCTAGGTGCTTGCTTCAAGCCATACAAGGCTTTCTTCAACCTGCAAACAAACTCAGGATGAACAGCATGCACATAACCTGGTGGCTGCTACATATAGACCTCTTCTTGCAAATCACCATGCAAGAAAGCATTCTTTACATCCATCTGATGTAAAGACCATCCCTTTGATGCAGCCATAGCAATGACTGCTCTTACGGTTGCCATCCTTGCAACCGGACTGAATGTTTCTTCATAGTCAATGCCATATGTTTGTGCATACCCCTTGACTACTAATCTTGCCTTGTATCTGTTCACAGAACCATCAGCATTGTGCTTCACCTTATAAACCCACTTACAGCCAATTGCATTCTTACCTTTAGGCAAAGGTACCAATTCCCATGTAGCGTTTGCTTCCAAGGCATCCATTTCTTCATCCATGGCTTTCTCCCATTTTTCTTTTCCCATGGCTTGCTCAAAAGAAGTGGGTTCTGGTTCCTGTATCACCTTGACCATATATGCATAGTGAATGGCTGTAAATCCATCATATTTCAGCCTATCCACAGGATATCTAACTCTGGTAGACCTGCGTAAAGTGGGTTCACTCCCAGGTGCTCTCAAAACATCCCTGGTCTTCCTTACTCCAGGTGTAACAATAGAAGGAATACCCAACTCATCATCAATGCTCTGTTCTGAGCCACTGGATTCACCATCCACATAAGAGTGACCTGCATTCACATCAAACATGGGCTGATCAACCTTCTCTTTTCCTTTTCGTGATACCTGCATACCACTATCTGCATTACTTTGAGAAGATTCTCCTGATCTCAATCTGCCTGTCCATGGCGAAGAATGTGAACCACTGCTAGAGGACGCTCCAGGTCCACTAATATTTTGTGACTGCTGCTGTGAATTCTGTGCAGCATTACCATTTTGTGCATCTATATCATCAATCACATTTACTGGTTTATACCAGCTACTCATCTCATCAAAAACAACATCTCTGCTCACTGTAAACTTACGAGTAGAAGGGTTATAGCATCTATACCCTTTTTGCTGCAGAGAGTAACCAATAAAGATGCACTTCTCAGCTTTTGGATCCAACTTGGATCTCAACTCATCTGGCACATGTACATAGGCAATGCAACCAAAAATTTTCAAATGAGAAATATCTGGTTTCCTACCAGTATACCTCTCCTCTGGAGTCATTCCATGTATTGCTGCAGTGGGAGTCCTGTTCATTATGTAGACTGCTGTAGCAACTGCTTCAGCCCAATAAAAATCTGGCAGGTCTTTTTCATTGAGCATGGCACGAGACACCTCTCCAATATGTCTGTTTTTTCTTTCTGCAATTCCATTTTGTTGTGGGGTATAACTGCATGAATATTGCTGCTTTATGCCATGCTCCTGCAGGAACCTTGCAAACTCATTTGAGAGGTACTCTCCCCCTCCATCTGACCTTAGGCATTTTATCTGCAGGCCTGTTTCTTTTTCAACCATAGCTTTAAGAGTTTTGAAATGCCCAAAAACTTCACTTTTCTTTTTCATAAAATACACCCAAACTTTTCTGCTATAGTCATCAATAAAAGTGACAAAATAATGACAGCCTCCAAGAGATGCAGCTTTAGTAGTCCACACATCAGAGTGGATTAATTCCAATGGCTTCTCACTCTCTTGAACATGTCTAGGAAATGGTTTCCTTGCCTGTTTTCCAAACTGACAGGCTTCACATACCTTATGCATTTCTGCAACCTTGAATTTGGGCAATCCTGCAACAATATTTTGGGCCTGCATTGATTTAAGTCGCTGTACATTAACATGACCAATGCGTTTATGCCAGATATCAATATCTGCAACTACACCGGTCCCATGTGCAAACATTGCTGCACTCAATTCAGACATGTCTGCATCCAACGTAAACATTCTGCCCTTCTTCTTTCCTTTTGCTATCAAGCGACCTTTATTTTTCATATCCTCAACAAAGCATCCATGAGGATTAAATCTGACCTGCAAGCCCTGTTCAACCATTTGACCAACAGAAACCAGATTCTTGGTGATATTCGGGACATGAAATACATCGGACAGGTATTTCTTTTTCCCATCCTGCATAGACAAGGGAATTTTTCCAATCTGCACAATAGGATGTCCAGTATCATCACCAGTCTCCACAAATCCTGGTTTTTCCATTTTCCTTGCATCCTCCATCCATTCTGCATGACCTGTCATGTGGTTTGATGCACCTGAGTCAACATACCATACATCATTGCTTTCTTCTGCACTTGTCATAGAATTGTTCATGTGCTGCACCATGAACAAATGCTCATTTCTGTCATCACCCTGTCTACTAGAAGATGCATAATTCCCTTGTTGCAGTTTTCCATTCATGATGTCATTCTGCTTTTTATAGCAGTCTTTAGCCATATGACCCATTTTACCACAGTAGTAGCATTCAACATTACTGTTTGCATTTTGGCCTCTTTGCCATCCACCACGACCTCTTTGGCTCCCCCTGCCTCTAGAGTTACCACGTCCTCCTCCATAGGACTGGTTTTCTTGAGTTTGCTGCATATTCTGATTTCTGCCACGGCCTCCAAATCGGCCTCCTCTACCTCTGCCTCTACCTCTTCCAGCATTTGAGTAGAAGACAGCTTCTTTTGAAGTTCCTCCTGAAGAAGATGCACCACCATTTCTCTGTTCCTCAGAAATTAGAAGAGCAATCAACTCCTCAAAATCAGGAAATCTTTCACGAACTGAAATGGATGTCCGAAACTGTGCATAATCCTTTCCTAGACCATTCAAGGTCACGGAAACTAAATCATCATCTTCCACTGGCGACCCAATGGAAGCAAGTGCATCTGCAATCTTCTTCACCTTCATGTGGTAGTCGTTGATGCTCATACTTTCTCTTTGCACATTATGCAACTCTTGCTTGAGCTGCATTTTCCTGGCTTGCGTATTTGTGCTATACATTTTTGACAAAGTATCCCATGCCTCCTTTGGCGTACTTGCATCCTGAATATGCACAATCATAGAGTCTGAAATACTGATAGACAGTCAATACATAACTTTCCTGGCTCTCTCATGCCATGTTTTAAATGCCTGCATTTGTTGTTGATTGGGAACATCAGGAAGAACTGGTTCTTCTTCATTTCCTGCAACAAATTCCCAATATCCTTTTCCCATAAGGAAATTCGTCATTCTAAACTTCCATGCCTGGAAGTTGTTCTTGTCAAGCTTTTCAGTGACAATCTGTGAAAGAGAATCAGACGCCATTACAGAATACTGCAAGAAATTCTGTCACTGCAAAAAACACAGCTTCACCCTCACAAGGGCAAATCTGCAAAACTGGCGAAAGTGGTATTTGACCACACAGTCACTTCCTAGTGACGATTTTGCATAAACAGAAACCAAGGATGATTCTGAAACTCCCAATGTCTCTGCGCACAAGCATACGATGCAATTTCTACAGTAACTTTTCACCGACCTGTAGAACAGTGGTCGCACAGCATAAAACTGAGCCTTTTCTTGAGTGCGTGCAGAAAACTTCCGTCTGCAAAACAGGCCCCGAAATGGCCTCAAATAAAAAAAACAAGGTCGCCGAGGGCTAAAGTCCTCTCCCGCAGCATATACTGCCCTCTTGCTTCACCGCGAAGGGCGTCTCAACCTGAGACAATGCACTCCTGCAATTTCTGGCTGTGCTACCTGCAGAGATCTGCTCCCAAAACAGGAAATGAAAGCAACACTGCTCCTCTTACTAGACCACCGCGAGCTTGGCTTGCTTTCTTGAGCTCCTTACCATGAACAAGGCTCTGATACCATGTCAAGATTGTGGGAGAGAAGGAAGGAGTCTTGCTTGAAGCTTTCTTGCTTGCACAATGGGGGAAGACACACAAGGGTGGAGGCTGAAAACAGTTTTCCTCTTCTTAGTTGTGTAAGCCAAAAAGAACTCAAGTACAAAGAAATAGAAGAACCCTATATATGGGTCTCAAACCAAACTCAACTAACTAAGGTGGCATACTAACTGAGCCACGAACTAGAGTAGATAAGGATAACTATCATGTAGCTATTATTCATGGGCGGTGTACCAACCGTGTCTGCAACTGAGAAGTCGGTGACATAAATATACAACGGTCACCCTGGCGTATCACGAGTGGAGCTCGATATCTCAACAATTTGGGTCCTCAAGTGCAGGACAATACTCTCAACTTGCTTAGAGTTTGACCTGTCTCCCAAACTAATTGAACTATGTCTTGTGCACGATAGAGAAGACTAGCACTATCCCTATGGAGAGACCACCTATGAGAGGTTTTCAATTGTAGGTATTGAAGACTCCAATGAAAGTGTCGTTCGCTCTTCATCGACACCCAACTATGAATTCTTATTCTTGATCATCCTGCAAGCCCACTAAGAATCGTCATGTGCAGAATCCCCAACAAACCAACACTTGTGCTGGCCATCAGTGCAATCCTCAACAGAGAACAGCCCTACCACCAACTCCAACAACCCTACCACCATCCACCTAGGCCACCAACGTGCCCCCAATGACCTTCCTCCACACTACCACCAACCCTCCTCCATGGCAACCACCGATGTCCCTTCCACCCACATCTTCAGGGCATGCCAAAGCCTGCTACCTATGATGGTGAGTGCCATGGGGCTGGCACTCGTCTAGGAGGGGGGTAATGTTAACCACCAGATGAACAAGGTGGAAATTTTGGAAAGAAAGCTACGAAGATAGAAGGACAATGGGAAAAAGGGCCTACACCACGGCTGGCCATGTAAAAAAGGGGATAAGGGGATGACCGCCCAAAAGGGATTTAGGGTTTTGTATATAAAGTTGAAAAGTGAATGAGAATCTCTTTCTTGTGTGTGGCCAAAAGTGGCTCTCCTCTTCTTCTTCCTCTTCTTGTTCTTGCTTGCTTGAGCTTGTGCTTGAGAGAGGGAGTGTGAGAGTGTGAGGGAGTGAGTGTGTGAGGGTGAGGGACCAGGGACGAGAAGCTCTCCATCTTCTCCTCTCTTCTTCTCTTCTCTTCTCTTCCCTTGTCTTGCTAACGGTGATGGAGCTTGGAGCGTGGAGCTTGCTTGAAGCTTGCACTTGGATCGTGGAGCTACTGGAGTCCACGGGAGAGGAGGTAACTCGATCGACATGGAGGTAAGCTCACTACATCCATAGATATGAGTGGCTTATCGGCTATATGAGAGGTAGCCACTAGTGCTCAGGTTGGAACACTTGCAGCAATAAGTGGTCCATGGGTCTTGGTAGTTGAGCAAAATCTCCCACAACTCATTTAGTCCTCCATTTTGGTAGGGTTATCAAGGAGGATGGTCCCAATGGGATCAAGCACAATTGTTCATTTAACTTACAAGCTACCCTATCTACATGTAGAAGTAATGCCCATATGGATTGCTGTCTTGGCTAATATTCAAAGAGGAGGAACCACCCTCTTGTGGGAGTTTTGATATGACTGGCTTATATCACATTAAAAAAAGATAGGTATAGTTTGTGTCACACATTCATAGGGAGATTTCAATCTATCACATTCATGCATCACATGGATATACAACTTCTATCATTGTCTATTCATAGGTGAATAAACTTCTATCTTAAGAAAGCACAAGATTAAATGAAGCTTTATGCTAATGAAAATAGGTGATCTGTGGAGTTTCAAGAAGGGTATTTTTTACTTTTAAAGGTGCCAAGTCAAGGCATTCCATTCTCAAACATGGCTCCAATAAGAAGTTGGCGCATATGTACTATTAAGTAGGTGGGTGATTTGGCTTATTGCCTAGAACTCCCTTTCTCCACAAAGATTCACAACTTCTTGCATTTGAGTCTGCTCAAGTTTTTATTGGATCCTAAATGGATTATACGGAAGAGCTACCACTTATGGATGAAGAGGGCATTATCTAATATATTTTGAGAAAATCATAGGATACCATAAGAAGAAGTTAGATCCCAATCAATATTTGAGGCAGATCTACCTCTTAAAGAAGCTTCTTGGATACCATCATCTATTTTGGAGGAGGTGCCCTACCTTAGAGATGCTATTTTTGTTGAAGACTAGTCAAATTTGGCCCATGTTTTACTATAGATAGCCTATAGACAACTCGAAGTTTTAGAATAATTTTCATTTTGGACTAATGATAGCAAAGTAAAAATTATACTATTTGAAAGTACATGAATTTATGACATATGTCACACTTAATTTGGAGCAACCTATAGGAAGGTATTAAGAATTTACTATAACAACATTTGTAGTAGACATCATGCTATCTACAATTCTACTCATGAAGATTTACCAAACAAGTTTCAATTTTATCATCCCCACTAATATACATATCATATGCTTGGTCTTAATCTCTAAATCCAATAAAATTCTTTAATATTCCACAATATTCTCCTAATGTTGTAATTCTAAAACAAATACTTTGTCATCTTCACTATGGATGCCATTTGTAATAAGTCTCTTTCAGCAAAAACTTGTGCGTGGGTATAGAATGTAAAGAATTGAAAAGAATCCAATCAAATTCTTTAATATTCCATAATATTCTCAAAATTTTGTAATTCTAAAACAAAGTAGTACTCTATCATCTCCATGTTGATGACATTTGTAATAAGTCCCTTTCAGTAAAGACTTGTGGCGTGGGGATGGAATGCAAAGAATTCTAAAGACATTAATATTTTAGGAAAAAATAGGGAAAAATCCCAACTACACTAGCTTGATATAAAATATGTAAACTCAATTTTTAAAATCATTGAATAATAATCGAAAGTCTCTTTTAGCTTCACCTTTTTACATAGCTTTTATGATTGCTCTAACCTTCTCTCTCTTCTTTCTATCTTCTTCTCTCTCCTATTCTTTCTCTCTCATTTTCTCTCTTTTGCAATATTTCTCTCTCTTCTCTTTCCTATCTAGTTCCTTTCTTGTTGATAGCACCTCTACATGTTTACAAATGAAATTTCAAGCATAGGTCAAAAGTTTTCCTTGAGTACATTTTGATTTGGTGGTTTCATCCACTATTTGAAGTCTAGTTCAATGGTAAGGCTTCATATGTAATAGAGGCATGGAGATTTTCCATTGTATTTCTTGTTACATTTCTATAAACACTTTAGCACCCTCAAATAAC
Source organism: Lygodium microphyllum (assembly GCF_053477565.2). NCBI lineage: Eukaryota > Viridiplantae > Streptophyta > Polypodiopsida > Schizaeales > Lygodiaceae > Lygodium > Lygodium microphyllum. The sequence continues at coordinate 61,436,789 of NC_141162.1, forward strand.
CTATAAGATGCCATTGGGATTGAAACCCCCAATGTTTGCCCATGTGGATGATTTCATCATTTATTTCTTTACAATGGCCTTGATAGGACTTTCATGGAACACTAAAATTAATATTTCATGGTTCTTCTTGATGCATTTCCATATATAATTTCTAATTATATGTTTTTTCTAACTTTACACTTGAAGAGAAAGAACCTCGGAATACCTGAAACAAGCCTAGCCACTAGACCTTTGTCTTTGACTATACACTTCAAGGCTTTGGACGATTCATGCTTAACATAGATATTGAGTGCTCTATTCATATGTAATTATTTTCTCCATATTTTTATCTAGACTAAGGAATACACACCCATCAAGCTTTAAGAAAATTTGAAGGATATCTCATGTCTCCTTGAAGGTTATTTTTGGATGGCTTTACATATGTTTATCTCTAAGGAATACACACTTATCAAGCTTCAAGAAAAAGTCAAAAGGATATCCCATGTCTCCTTGAAGGTTATTTTTTTGGATGACTTTCCATGTGAGATATCCATTGAAAACAATAGCAATGAGGAAAAAAGGGTGTCATTTAAAGGGGTTATTTATAGATTGAATAGAAAATGCCTATAATTAATTCAATGAAAATTCACATATAAGGGTATTTACAAATAGTACTTGAACACATGTGATATACAGGATATACATATAGTGAACCCTCGAGGCAAGCTCCCCATCCTATAGCCATGCTCCATCTTTGAATAGCCACCCCTTGATATCACAACAAGACCTTCTTATCAAATCTCAATCCCCAACTATATCCACACCTCTATTGGGTGGTAGCAAGGTAAGGGTCTTCTCTATGGACTCTCTCACTATTTGTGGGACGCAAGGTGTTAGATGAGAAAGCAATCATGGCCATACATGTCCCACAAATCCATTGCTTCATACATTTGTCACAAATCCATTACTTCAGGCATGTCTGAACCAAACCTTGATCATGGAAATTAGAGATGTCATGGAGATGTCATGTCAGGCTAATAAATTGTAAAAATACTTCGATCATGCTTCTATGGACCTGCCATATTACCAAGCTCATGTAACGTGTCCACTTGTATCTTCAGGACACGTCTTAGCAATCCATCGGAAAGGGTGTTTAGAAAGCTCCGCCTGACACTCCCATGGAATGTTACAGGGTTTGCGATTTAGGGCTTTTCGCGTCTCCCATGTAGCGGAAGTATTCCGGCCATTCCCACTTAGGATCAACCTGAATTAGGGTTTTTCTCATTGGTCATTTCCTAACGGTAACTAGCGTCAGACCCAAGCAAACTACTTTACGCAGAAACGCCAAGTCCGAAGCGGATTCACGCTCCACTTGGTTCAAGGAGAATGGGAAACGAGAGGGATGCAACACTCAACCTCTATGCCATAAGTCATAGTCCCATTCTATTCCCCTAAAACAGCGTAAATTGGGTTCACTCTTAACTCTAGGTCAACGCTTTAGTTGTTTGTGTTCTTTGACGATCTTCCTGCTGTCCATTGTGAATTTGAGAAAAGTTCCCGGCCAAGCGGGACCACCCATCCATAGGACGAACCTATGGCCCATCCTCCACACTTTCCTCGGGTTGTTTTAGTTATTTAATTACCTAACACATTAGTTGAACATGTAACAACCAGCTTCTTTAATTAACCCATTAGGCACTGGTTCCTTCACGTAATCTTATCACTTGACATAGAAAAACAATATCAAACAAGTTCCTTATTAATAGGTTATCATATTTATCTTTGAAATACAAAGAGTCTTGCCCGTAGGCTTATCCACAATCCATCCGAAGGCTATCCAGTAATCCACAGGGATCACTAATCCAAGTTTCCACCCGTAGACTAGTATGTGGGCCTCGAGATCTAGTCCCGAGTCACGTTAGCCTCTTGTGCAGGGCCCGGAAGGTGAGGGATTTATGGCCAGAGCCCCCATGGCACCCAAGCGTCCTCTTGCTCCAAGTAGCGCTCAACAGAGAGACCTCTCGCAGCGGGTTTGGTCTACTTGCCTGGCGCTGTTAACAACCCCCTTGGTTAGGATCAGGCAGGCAGTTGGGGGTAACTGAAGCTGTCGCTCCCTTCAGGACTTCAACTTGAAGTATAGATATCCATTTATCTTTTAATTCATTGATCAAACAAAGCCAAACAGTGCTCTAAAATCTGTAGTAATCACAAACATTTCCATTGATTGTTTTTGTTGGCAAAATGCTAAGGAATGAATCCTTCCTTTCGAATGCATCCAGCACTCGATCCACGTTGACTTGCAACTTGGCAAGACCCCCTATATCCTGGGTTAGGGCGTACCCTATTAACCCAACTTGGTCAAACCTTAAGTTCATTGGTCACTTCAATTTATCAACTGGTCTTTAGTTTCCAATCAATCCTCTTTACTCAAGAAAGACCACTAAATTAGGATGATTATTCATCCTCTTGCAAGATAAGTTGCGTAAGGACATGCCAACTTCATTGCAAGAACTTGGCCATTCCCTTGTGATCCAATCACAAGATCATATGACTCCGCACTTGTTGCGCAAGTGTCGCTTCGAACTATGAGACAATGGAGTCACGAAACAATATGTTTCAGGTTACTAGGCTGGCATCGTTAGACCTAGGGTTTCCAAGTTTCATCTTGTAATATTCTTAGGGACACAAACCCTAGCTCACTTTATGATTACATTTCACTGTCCCTAAATTCAATGAATGTGGGAAAGTATTCAAGGTATAGGCATTTCTTGGAATTTAACTTATTCCTAACGAGTACTCCACGGCTTAGGTGTTTTAGGTTTATGCCAATTTGGTTAACTCGAAGATAATTTCGAGATTACTTCCACATGATTCATTGTCTATGCGTAAATTGATTTTTCAACCCTAACCTATTGATTTGAGGTCACGTATAGGTTAGGTTAATTTCAACTAATCTTCCATTTACTTTGTGAACAAAATTCATGCTAAATAAGCAACCTTTTACTTGATAATTTATGTAGTTGACAAACGATAATTTCATAGAGTTTATGCATCGTAAGAATCATTTCATGCTTTGCACTTTTCATGATGATTCATTGCGAAGAGGGTATGGTTTAATAGTGCGAGATGCAGTTTATACTTCTAGACTTAACCAAAGTATACTATTTTAATGGATAATAATCTATCTTATAATTCATTTCAATGCATAAGCTATTTGCTAGAAATGCATTTATACTTTCTTAATTTGCATGTTTCATTTAAAAGTATTGATGACTAAGTTCCTTCGTCGTGAACAACTAGGACGATAATATATCCTATTTCTAATAATTAACCTTGCATGATTGAATTTCAACATTTAAGAATTAGGAAGGAAAACCTAGGATTGGGGTGAGATGTCCACGTGGATGCCTGGAGATGACCCTCCCGCAGCTGCACCTTGGACATTCTTAGGAGGCATCGCAATTGTAGTCTTTTGGACGTGGAAGTAGCTTTACAACTCCTCTTTGGAATTCCCCCCTGGCTCCCTTGCACCGTCCGTCGAAAGTAGTTTTAGAAGGCTCCCTCCTTCAAGTAGGGATTTCGGAAGGGGGTGCTTCAAAATTTCTCACCGACTAAGACCCATTGAAGCCATGGGGAAGGCTTAATGGCCTTTATAAACTCGCACAAACAGGAATAGAAAGGTGTGGAAAAGAAACAAGGTGCGGGAGAGCTCCGAGGGTTATTTTTGCATGACCTAAGGGGAATTTCTAACAAAACATTTGGGGAAAAGGAAAGGTTATTTGGGGTAACCTTTTATGGGGGAAAACCCTAAGGGGGAAACTCCAAGGGAAAATAATAACCGTAAAGGTTATAAGTAAGGGTCTAAGGACCCTTAGGGCAATTTGGAGGAAAGGGTTTTAATATGCCACAAAGGAAGGGGGCTAGAGAAGGTTTAAACACGAGGGAAAAAGGGGTGGTTCCCAAAGCCAAGGAATAGGGGTTTAAGCGATTAACATGGGGGGGGGGGGGCTTAATGTTTTATAAAACACAGAGGGGAGCCCAAGGAAAGGGGGGCTAAGAGAACTTTAAAACCCCGGGGGAGGGGGATTCAAGAGCACAGGAAGGGGGCTTATAGGGGGTTAAAACTGGGGGGGGGGGGGTAATAAGACCTTTAAGGCCTTAGATGTTTTGGGGGGGAATAGGGGCTTATGAAGTTTAAAACATGGGGGGGAAGGGGGGGGGGAAGAGGGTAATAAAGCCAAGGGGGAAGGGGGCTAAGAAGGCCCCCCATTTGGAAGCTTCTAAGCTTCCAGAAGCTTGTTGGCGGGGGGGGAGGGGGGTGAGGTATTTTGGGTCGTTCGTCGGCGGCGATATCACGGCAGCTGGCAGCTTGGCAATTCCACGTCCTGGAAGCAGCAGCGAGCCTAACCTTGATCTTTCTCTCACCTCAAGCTGTTGCGGAGATTCCATCTTCTCTCCGTCCTTCAGGCGGCATAGGCAAAGCTTCTCTCTCTCATGGCGGTGGCACCGCACGGCATTGTGGCTACAGTGTCATCTCCATCTCAGCCCTTCTGTCCCCCCATTCAGCCGTGCGGCCCCCCCAGTTATATAGGGGAGAAGAGGGGGATCCTCCCTCTCCTAACATGTCGATGGGCATGTATCCCCCTTGCTTCAAGCTCCAGCAAGGAGCTTAGTGTCCCATGCTTCCCTCCCTCTCCCCCAGCTCAACAATCAGCTGAGGAAAGGAGGGATTAATTAAAAAATTTTCCTTTATCTAATTAAAATGAATTATCCCAAAGCCCTATTCACACATGATAAAATTAGATTGTTACATTCTCTCCCCCTTAAAGGAATTGAGATGTCCTCATCTCGAGATAAACTAGGGATATTCATGGGGGGCTGAGAGTGCCTTCATCTACCCAAGTGGCATCCTCTTCAGGATAATCTTTCCACTGGACCACGCATTCTCTCAAGGTTCTGGATCTTAATTACCTCTCCCTAACATCTAAGATCCTATCAGGCCTTATTTCAAGGACTCCTTGACTAGGCATTACAACTTGTTGGTCATCGAGTACATGGTCAGGATTAGGTACATATTTCTTCAATAGGCTGATATGGAATAGATTATGAACATTTAGGTTCTCATGGAGTTGCAATTTATAAGCATTAGGTCCTAGGCACTTGAGGATCTTGTACAATCCACAATACCTTGGACTTAGCTTCTTGCAATCTCCTAAGGATAGGGAACTCTTCTTAGGGCGTATGTGAATGAAGACCATGTCTCCTTCTTTGAAGACTCTATCTTGACGCTTCAAATTCACGTATGCCTTTTGTCTATCCTTGGAAGCTTGGATGTCTTGTCTTATTGACTTTATTTGGTCATCCATTTCTTTCAACATCTGCCTTGAAGCTTCAACCCTTAAGGTTGGATCTGAAAAGGTTAGGGGCCTTCGATAGTCATGACCATATAATGCTTGGAAAGGGGTTATCTGAATGCTTTGTTGGTAAGAAGCATTGTAGGCAAATTCAACCAAAGGCAAGTGTTGAATCCACCTCTTCGGCTCTCGACAGCAGTATGCCCTAAGCATATCCTTGATGACTTGATTGACTCGCTCTGCTTGGCCATCCGTTTGAGGATGGTAGGCGGTTCTAAAACAGAGTTGAGTCCCAATAGCTTCAAAGATAGCTCTCCAAAAGTGTGACGTGAAGAGAGAATCACGTTCACTAATGATTCTTCTGGGTAGACCATGTAGCTTGAATATCTCCTTTATAAACAATCTTGCAATGTCTGAGGCTTTATAGTTTGTCTTTACTCGAATAAGGTGTGCAACCTTAGTAAGCATGTCAACCACAACCATGATGGAGTTGTATCCTCCCTGGACTTGGGGTAGGCCTACAACAAAATCCATATTGATGAATTCCCATTTCATTTGGGGGATGTCAATCAATTGCAGTTTGCCTGGCATTTTGACATGTTCAGCTTTGATACGTTGACAAGACAAACACTCGGTGATATATTTGAGAATGTCACCTTTAAGCCTCTCCGGATGGTAGCTCTTCCTAACTGCATTAAGATTCTTGGCATAGCCAGGATGTCCTGAAAAAGGGGAATCATGAGCTTCCCATAATATCTTCTGCTTAAGTGACTGATTTGCTGGTACACACTGCCTTGTTCTATAGTAGACAAGTCCATTATTAATGGAGAATTCATGGTACTTAGCCTGCAGCTTTTGATTATGATCCTTGATAGAGATCTCTCTTAGCATTGTTTGGTAGGTCAGATCATGGCATGCATCCTCTCTAGCTAACTCAAGTATTGGATTGTTTGGCATAGATACTTTTGTAGCTAGAGATCTGGATGTTGATGGATTCAGCAAGATTAGGGAATTAAGGAATGCCTTGCGACTAAGTGCATCGGCAACTACGTTCTCTTTTCCTAGTCGGTACTTGATTTCAAAGTCATACTCCTCCAACACTTCAATCCACCGACGTTGCCTCATGTTGAGCTCATTCTGGGTAAAGATCCATTTGAGACTCTTATGGTCAGTTACTAGTGTAAACTTGTTACCCGACAGGTAGTGTCTCCAAAGCTTTAGAGCGTGGATGACAGCTAGCAATTCCAGATCATGCATAGCATAATTCTTCTCATGACTCTTTAATTTCCTTGAAGAGTATGCTACTGGATGGCCTTCCTGCATAAGTACACATCCCAAGGAAAGTATGCTAGCATCAATTACTACCTCGAACTCTTTATTGAGGTCTAGAAGTTTTAGGATAAGTGCTGATACCAAACTTTGCTTCAATCTGTTGAGGCTATTTTGTTCAGGAGTTCACCATCCAATGGAAGTTTGCTTCTTCAATAAGTCCGTCAAGGGTGCTGCAATCAAAGCATAGTTTTTTATGAAGACCCTATACCATCCTGTCAATCCAAGAAAGCTGTGTATCTCTTTGACAGATGTTGGTATTAGCCACTCAAGCACATCTCTGACCTTGGTTGGGTCCACTGAGATTCCTTCCGCTGATACTAACTTAATTGAGTTTGATCAAGTAGACATGTAATCCTTTTCTGACTCCTTTTATGATCTGAGCTACTTTGGCCAATTGCACTACAACAAAAAGGCCTCATAGACGCACATTTAGACACGATTTTTGAATATAGAGAAATTCTTACAGGTGTGTCTATCCGCCCATCTACGATTTCACGTCTATAATCGCATGTATCAACGAATTTACACGCACAAATAGACGCGCAATAGACATACATATACACGCTAGTAGACGCGCTTTTACAAGCACTGATAGACGAGAATGGAAAACAAGAAATTTTCTTTTTTTAAAAAGATATTAAATTTCTTTTTTAAATTTGAATTATAAAGCGCGTATATAAGCGCATGTAGTGTGCATTATAGATGCGCGTATAAACGCGAATTATCTGCAATTTAGACGCGCGGATAGACGCGCAAAACATAACTGGAAAAAAAACCAGAGAGCATGCCATTTGGTTTTTTTTTTCCCCCTCCCATACATCAGATTGTGCATTTGGAAAAAAGACAATGTATCTTACGGGCACGAGAATTGAAAATAAAGTCTATGTATTCATTATATATCAAAAGCATTTACAAGGGAAGTTTAAGTGCTTGCGACCTAAAGCGTGGCCACAAGGAGTAGGCTTGAAGAGATATCATACATATACAAGAAAAGAATGCCTCATGAGGAGGTATGGTGCTCCTCTACGAATCTGAAGAGGAAACATCTTCGCTAGTACCACCATGGCTACTAGCATCGCTATCCCCCTCCTCGCTATGCTCCACATCCAGGTTCTCCTACACACACAAAAGATCAAGGTTGCTTACATAAACAAGGTGGAAAAAAAGTTATAATTAGCTATATTTTTAATAGGAAAGTAAGAAAAACATATCTCCTCTGGCTGTCGAATCCTCATGGCCCTGTTGTATTGGTCCTCAGTGATGAGACCCTCCTCATAGAAGTAAAGCCATGTCGCTGCGCCGTTATGGCCTCGATGGTAACCTACCTCTCTAGGAGTAGGTGTCCTATCAACGATGGTAGTCTGCAAAACATTTAGATATATACAAACAATTATGAGTCACAATATATTAGAATAAAATATATAAAGATTTGAAAAAAATATAAATTAAAAAAAACTATAAATCAAAATATACTTACAAACTTTGCCTCCCACGACTCTCTGCCGCCCGATTCGTAATGCGACGATCCCATGGTTTCCATTTGGATCCATTGCGCCTCTGCGTGCTGGTGACTCTTCACTTTCTTTGCTACTTTCTTCTTGGCTTTTTTCCACTCTATGCAGTGGCACATAGGTGGTTGGCTATAGGCTCAATGCCCCTCCTCTAGCCTCCGCAGTGAGTCCCTAGCCCGTGTCATGAGGTGGGATCTTTTGTTGTGAAGCATATCCCTCACTTTTGTGCGTCCCCAATCATCCGAGAATCGCTGACCCTCAGGATTTGGGTACCTCCTATGGACTACCCTCAACACCTCCTGCCACCAGCGCTTTTCTCATTTTTGAAGGCAATGAAACAATCTTTATACCTCGCATGCATGACGCTTCTCATGTACGCCATTACATCCCTTCCCTCATCATCATGAAAGATGCCACCAGCATCTGTAACTCTATAGTACTGGCGTACAACCTCCTCTACGTGATCTACTGGTGAGGGTGATCGCTCGCCACTTCCTAGGCAACCCCGGCACAAGCCTCGTCCTCCCCCTCGACTCTCCCTCCTCCCTCTATCTACTACCCTCTGCCTCGCTAGACACATGAGCTTCTGTAGATGCACGTGCTTCTACAGATGCTTGTGCTTTAGCCAATGCATGTGAAGCACGTGGAGTACCTGCATGTGGAGTTTGGGAAGTAGTGCTAGGCAAAGATGTCAAAGGCGTCCCAGACATGACACTGAATACCTCGTCCGTTGTGGGAGAGCGGCCAAGGTGTCTGGTCATCTCTCCCATGAAGTCTTCCCTACTAGGAAAACCTCCAGAAAATGCATTGACCCCTCTGCCAAAGGAGGCCAATGTATCATTCATGCGATCCACATCCAGGTCATTGCTAGATGAACCATGATACGACATTCGCAAAAAAAACACAGGAAAAAGAAAAATTTATTTGCATACAAAAAATCATATATTACCTACATTTTCAAAGAGCTTTCTTTAGACATTGAGCATAACACTTAAGTGCTAATGCTTCTCTTAAATAAGAAAACTGATAAACACAAACATGGGATTAGTCACATTCATCATTGCAAAAATATATTGTTTACTATCATAACTAGGAGACCTGGCGCGTGTATCCCCACAGCTAAATTGCAGGTTAGACGCACCCTCAGACGCGCTCTAGAGTGAACCTTCTGTCAGCGTGTCTATCTACGCATCTAAGATGCAGCACAACAGACATGCTGTCACACGCACATTCCAGGTCAATGCGCGTGTATAATCGCGTGTAGATTGCAAGTCAACCTTCTGTGTAGTGCGTGTATCATCGCATATATCCTGCACACGTGCTCTAAGACGCACCCTCAAAGAAACATTTTTCACATCTATATCTACGTCTACACTGAGATGTAGACGCGCTATCAGACGCGCTCGGTTGGTTGATTTTAGGCTGACGACCGCCACTGATGATTTACAAAATGCAATACATAATGGAATCACAAATCCTAAATACACAAACAGAGCAGAGAGAGGAAGAGAGAAACACACACACACACACACACACACATACACAGAGAGAGAGAGAGAGAGAGAGAGAGAGAGAGAGAGAGAGAGAGACTCACCTTGGGTGTTTGGTGTGGCGGGTGGTGGCGCTTCTTCCTTCTCCTTCTTCCTCTCCTTGGTAAGTTACCCTCCCTTGATGCTTGCTTGCTTGCCGCTTCTTCTTCTTATTTTCCTCTCTCTTGTTCTCTCTTTCTTCCTCTCCTTCGCTTTCCTTTTTCCCTTCTTGTGTGTTTGAAATGAAAGAAGAGGTGAGTCATGAGGAGGTGAGGCATGAAGAGACTAGGTGAGGAATGAAGAGACTGCATGTCAGCTAAACTCAAGCTTCAGAACCGCAAAAAACACAGGAAAGGAAAGGCACAGTTTGAAAAGAAATGATTTAAGTATGATTTGACTTTCGACGTGTGCGTGTATATGCGTGTCTATTGTTCAGGTAGATGCGAACATAGATGCAGAAATAGATGCGGAATGAGAGAGGGAGAGGGAGAGGGGGAGGGGGAGAGAAGAAAACATAATAGGGAAATGAGAGAGAGAGAGAGGGAGGGAGAAGAAATGAGAGAAGGAGAGGAAGAGAGCCAAAGGAAATGAGAGAGGAAGAGGAGAGAGAAAAAAAGAGAGAATGAGAGGAGAGAGAAAAAGAGATAAGATGTTAAACATAATAGGCAAATAGACCAAGAGAGGGTATGGCCCCTGCACGACATCCACATCTGTGCACGACATCAACCGCGACTGGCCCCTGCAGCATGAGGCCTCCTCTGTGCCCTACTGCAAAACACAAACCAAATTGCCATCAAGACGATTGTTGCATGCATGCAATCGCTTCCGTGCGGAAGTACTTTCATGAGTGGTTTCAAGTTATATCTAGCAGAACAAGCTCCTTACAAAGGTCAATCTAAATCAAAGGCTCTTCCTCAAGGCATTTCAATTGAGTCTCTCATCGTCGACTACCTCAAGAAAGTATCACAATTTATCTTGCATGACCTGAGGGGCAGGTATGGTGGGCAATTGATGATGAAGGATATTCAATGGTGTCTTTCTGCACCAGCAATATGGGTAGAAGCTGCCAAGCAAAAGATGAGGAAATGTGCTCAGGAAGGTGGTATGGTCAAGGGAGTGTCAAGCAGAACATGCTTAGAGGATGCTAGCCCTCATCTATTAAGAGTAGTTCTGGAGCCAGAGGCTGCATCTTTGCATTGTCTCCAAAATGCTAGATTCCTATCTATCAGAGAAGGAGAAAAGTTTATTGTGGTTGATGTGGGCGGAGCCACTATTGATTTGCTAGTGGGTGAGGATTTGCAAGAATCTGAGGCTAATGCTACAACGTTAGATGCGACCTTATTGTGGCTTCAAAACTAATGAATGATCTGCATTTCAATAATTATCCTTGGACCTAATGCCAATCCGGTTATCCAGATTTCTTTAGTATATTTAGGGTAAAGGAGCCAATAAAGTGATACTTAACATTAATAAGCAATAACTAACTTGTGAAATGGTCTTGGTCCAAGTTGCTTATATTGTTAGCCCATGCCAGTACCCAAAAAGTGTCACTTGATTGATAGCTGTCTTTTTACAAACTCCTCTACCCTGTAGTGTTCTGACTTTGCATTGTAAGCCTTGTGTATTCCAACCTCCCATGCCTATGAGAGAGGGAGAGGAGAGAGAAAAAGGAATGAGAGAGGGCAAGGAAGGGAGAGGAATGAGAGAGAGAGGAGAGAGAAAAAAGAGAGAGGGAAGGAGAGGAATGAGAGGGAGAGGAGAGAGAAAAAGGAATGACAGAGAGAGGAGAGAGAAAAATGAGTGAGAGAGAGAGGAGAGAGAAAAAGGAATGAGAGAGGGCAAGGGAGGGAGAGGAATGAGAGAGAGAAGAGAGAGAAAAAGAGAGAGAGAGGGAGAGGAATGAGAGGGGGAGGAGAGAGGAAAGGAAATGAGAGAGAGAGAGGAGAGAGAAAAAGAGAGAGCGATGAGAGAAAGAGAGAAAATGATAGTGGGATAAACTTATTTGTTTCATTACCTCTTGGTAACATAGACCTAGAAGTAGATAGTTTAGCAAGGGCTGATCTCATTGAAGATGAGATGGATCATTCACTGTAACATACTTAATTTGCTTATGGATTCAATGTGTATTTCTAATTCTATGGTTTTTATCATGCGCACACGTGCATACTCAAGAATCAATAGTCAATTTTAAAGCTAAATTGAATTTTCCATAATAAAAAGGAAGTATCTTTTATCATCTTCAAGTACGTAGAGAAATTACGAGATACATATTGCAATGCTTGCTACTAATTGTAATGTTTCTGTCGCTTGCCGCTAATTACTTATATCAGGCTTGTCAACTCGAGGAGTTGCCATTCATTAGAGAGCAATGAAAAAGTAATTATTAACTCTATTTTTTTAATTCAATGATTCAATGTGTATTCTTAATTCTATGGTTTTTATCATGCGCACATGTGCATGCTCAAGAATCAATTTCACGTGGTTAAATAATTATTAACTTTGGTTTTTTAATTATGTGAATTGCTAATTTTAGGTGGTTAAATAATTGTGTGTCTACTGGCGCGTCTATATTAGTGTATATTTGTGCGGATATATAGACGCAAAATTTGCATCTATTTACATGCACGTTTACACGCACTTATAGACGCTGTGATAGACGCGCCCGACTTTGCGCGTCCAACATGCGCGTCTATGCCTCGTTTCTGTTGTAGTGTTGGATTCTTGGCACTCCAGCCTCACCTTGGGTTGTGACTAATTCCCTTTCAGAGTTTCGAAAGGAAACTTGACCCTTTCCACAGTGAATGTGGGCGTCATTAGGCTTAACCCAATCCATTCCGAGTAGACACTCATGGACACCTAAATTCATGGCTCTGAATTTGACCGAAGTCTTTTTTCCTCCCAGAAAGAATTCCACCTTAGCAGTTTGCCTCATACAAGTAACCTCAGGACCATTTGCCAATTCCACAAGCAGGGTAGATGCTTCTACTGTGGCTATTCCTAATGTTTTTACATATGTTGGTGAGATAAAGGAATGTGTACTACCATAATCAATCAAGGTCTTGAAACTTTTACCTTGATAGTCCGATGGTGTCTGAATCACCAAGAAATGGCGATTCCGTCCATTCTTGTGTAGAACGGCATGGGCTGTCACCCTTTCAAACTCTGCTTCCATGGTCGGATATTCTTTTTCTTCTTCTTCGCACATTTGCCTATTGGCAACACAGGCGGTTCTTCCTCTTCCTCAGGTAGCAGCTCTTTGACCATGGCTTGTTCCTTGGAAAGGCGCTTGGCGATGTCCTCCACCAAGCTTGGGACATTGCCTTTTGAAGTGACCGGGCTCGTTGCAGTGGAAACAATAGAGGTTTCGGCTATTTCTTTGAGTAGGAACAAAGTTGTTGACATTGTAAGCCTGCTTTCTTTCTTTGCCCCTGATTATGACCTTGAACTCTCTTCATTTGAGGTCTGAATGCTCCTCTGTTCGGGTCATTATAAGACCAAGCTTTGTTACCCCTTGGTCTAGACTCCACCTCCTGAATTATAGGTGTGGCTCAAATGAGTGCATCCTGAAGATATGATGGACGCATAGATTCAAGATGGGTATTGACTGGTGGATTTAAACCCACATAAAATTCGGATACCTGCTGTGCCATGTCCATTTGCGATGCATACTTAAGAAGTGAGACAAATTTAGAATAGTATGCATCAAGTGTGAGCCCCAGCTGTTTTAGCTCGTAGAACTCATTCATTTTCTGCGTGCGATATGCAGGTGGTAAATATCTTCCTTGCACGGCTTTCTTTAGCTTCTCCCAACTAACGGATCCCTCTGCGATCCCTTGATCCCTGCACCATTGCTTCCACCAAAGCCTAGCTTTGCCGGTGAGCTTTAACTTAGCGAGCATAGCCTGATTGGCGGGTGCAGTACCGACTGCTTTGAAGTTTTCCTCCATGGATTTAACCAAAATTTCAGCATCCGCTTAGACAGACCTGCCTCTGCCGTCAAACTCGGGTGGCTTAATCTACTTGAGAAGGAACTTCTTCTCCTGGATTACAGCAGTACTTGATGTAGGAGGTGAACTAGGAACATGTACCTCGGGTTGTGCCTAGATAAAGGTTTCTTAACGTTATTATATGATAATCGTTACTGATTACATCTTTAATTCTACTATTACGTAAGCAATCTAGCTACTTAACTTTCTATCAATTCTCATGCACAATCAAACATTGATAAAAGGAAATCTTATTCGTATTTATTTGGGCATAGCCCTTTTGGAATACAACATTTCTTGTGATGATAAGCCAACTATTACATTTATTTTGGGGAGAACAACGTTGTATTACATTTATCTACAGGAACTGTATAATAGTATGGTTCTAGGTCATGGATCTTCAGGAATCGGTAAGTCATTGGAAGTTCAGGATATCCTTTTCGTTGGTATCCATTCTTCTCATGGCGGCCCAACACTTTAATCCTGTCGGCGGGAATTATACTAGTTACTTTCTCATATACACATGATCTCATCTCAACCCTTTGACCTCGAATATGTAAAGTTGAGTTTACGTGAGCTTTCACAAAAATGAACTGCTTCATGACTTTCAAGTCTTCCAACCACTTGATCCTCTTTAACTTGGTTTGTAGGTAAGTAAACCAATGTGCAGCTATACAATAGATTCCTGAAGCACCCGTCCATCTTTGTTCCATGTACAAAGGTGATGTATTATAGATTTTCTCTAGGATATTCATCATCTCAACCCTTTGTCGATAATGCGGAGAATGCATTGCAGTCATAAACATGATTCAAAATACTAAGAACTTGTTCCATGCTTCATAATTATGCAAGACAGCATTGAAGGTAAGGAAATGTTTGGACATCAACATTTGCTTTACTTCATCTTATTAAAATTTCATAAAAACAATTCAATTGTTGGTCGGCTCTGATACAACTATAACGTGTCCACTTGTATCTTCAGGACACATCTTAGCAGTCCATCAGAAAGGGTGTTTAGAAAGCTCCGCTCGGCACTCCCATGGAATGTTACGGGTTTTGCGATTTAGGGCTTTCCGCATTTGCCATGTAGCGGAAGTATTCCAGCCATTCCCACTTAGGATTGACGTGAGTTAGGGTTTTCCTCATTGGTCATTTCTGTTGAGATGGCAAGCTCAACACATGTGGACATGGATGATGGACCGCCTGGTTAGATGGGTCCACACGTCTACACTTAACACGTCGGTGGTCATTATGACTCTCACATGGCCACTGACTCATTACTTATTATATTCAGGTTGCTACACCTATTTACAGCTGGCATAGTTATAGCGCCAGTCGACTAGTGTAGTCGATTATGCATTGTTTGACTTAGTAGGCCACTTTCCTTTTATGTTGTATCTTATTTATACTTTGGGTACATTGTAAAAAGAGTGTGGAAGAAGAAGAAGAAATCAGCAAGAAAACGTTTTGGCCTCCATCTCTCTTCTTGTCTCTTGAGTGAGCTTCTCCTTGTGCATTCTGTGTGTGTTCGGCGCAGCATCTTGAGCAACCCCCTCCACCACGCGATTCTTGACATGGTATCAGAGCCACACCACTGAGAGAGGCTGATTTCGAAGGTTGAAGCAAAGGAGAAGAAGCAAGGTTCGAGCAAGCAAGCCACGGGTAAGAAGCTCTCCCATCCTTCCACTCTTTCTCTTGGATAGTGCCTGTGGAGGCACCGGAAGCAGGGCAGAGCAAAAATCTCAGATTGCAGTGAGATTTGGTGTGCGCAAAGAGCGCTATATATTCTGCAGATAAGCCCTTTAGGGCTTGCCCGCAGAGATTTTGGGCATTTGAGGCCGTTTCAGGGCCCGTTTTAGAGCCGCAAGGTTGCGCACAGTAGTTTCGGGGTACACTGTGACTTCGACTGTATTGACCGAACGTGGGTGCGCAGGTTACAGATTTTAGATCTGTAAGTTCAAAGGTGTTTATCAGTAAGTAAACACAAGGTTTATCTGCAAACTGGTTGCAGATTGCATGTATTGTTGAGCAGACAGTAAAAAAGGCTGTCTGGTGTATTGCTGTGCACTACAGGTCAAGGATTGCAGAAGATTTGCTTGCTGTTTGGTATTAGTTTTGTGATAATG
The DNA here is from genome assembly GCF_053477565.2 of Lygodium microphyllum. Classification (NCBI taxonomy): domain Eukaryota; kingdom Viridiplantae; phylum Streptophyta; class Polypodiopsida; order Schizaeales; family Lygodiaceae; genus Lygodium; species Lygodium microphyllum. Next base: position 61,452,606 of record NC_141162.1, read on the forward strand.
GCAGAGAACAGTGGAAGCCCCATCATTGAGAAGCTCGACAAGAACAACTACCCATCATGGAAGTTTCGTGTCACGAACTTCCTTATTGGAAAAGGCCTCTACGAGTTCGTTTCAGGTGAAGAAAAGGAGCCGGAGGTGAGTGATCCTCCAACTGCAGAAGAGACAAAGGCACGGAAGGAATGGAATGCAAAGGATAAAAAGTTCATGTATTGGTTGTCTGCAGTAATTGACAATAACATGCTGGGACACATTAGAAATGCAGAGAATGCATATGCAGCTTGGACCATACTTGAAAGTATGTTTTCTGTAAATACAAAGGCACGAAAGATTCAACTCAAGCAAGAGTTGAATACATTGAAGAAAGGGAAGATGTCTATCAATGAGTATGCACTGAAAGTAAGAAGCATTGCAGATGCATTGGCAGCGATTGATGCAATGCCCGATGATGATGATTTGGTGTCGTCTACCTTGGGTGGACTTAACAATGAAAAGGCTTGGAAGTCTTTTGTAACTTCCGTATATGTCAGAAAGCCATTTCCAGATTTCGATGAATTGGTCTCCCTTATGATCACTGAAGAGATCAACATGCAGAGTGAGACACCTGAAAGAAGTGGTGAACAGGTCCAAGCTTTCTACTCCAGTTCAGGAAGGGGACGTGGCAGGCTCTCTTCAAGAGGCCGTGGTACAGGACATGGTAGTGACAACCAGCAAAACAGATTGAATCAGCAATTTGGCGATATGCAGGTTTCAGGAGGTCGTGGTAACTTTAGAGGCAGGGGGAGCTTTAGAGGAAAAGGTGGATGGCAGAATAGAGGTTCTAACAACTCTGGTATTGTGTGCCACTACTGTGGCAAAACAGGTCATATTGCAGCCCAATGTTATGCTAAGAGAGATGATATCCGCAGTGGTAAGTTGCAGCAAGGAAACTATGCATCGTCTTCACGACAGAATGAAGATAAAAATGAACGTTTGTTCGTTATGCAGCATATGATGAATGCTGTTACAGGAAAGGGAACACATGAAGATGTTTGGTATCTTGATTCAGGTGCATCCAATCATATGACCAGCCATGCAGAATGGTTTGGGGAGATGTAGGATTTGCAGAATGCAGGTTATGTGCAGACGGGTGATGACTCATGCCACCCAATTTCACACATTGGAAAAGTTCCCTTGTCCTTGCATGATGGTAAGACAAAGAGTCTTTCAGATGTATTGCATGTGCCATCTATTACAAAGAACTTGGTGTCAGTCGGTCAAATGGTAGAGCAAGGGCTACAAGTCAGATTTAATGCAAAGGGCTGCTTTGTAGAAGACTTCAATGACAAGTGCAGGTTGGTAGCAAAGGGAAGTAGAGTTGGACGTATGTTCACTCTAGATGCTGGAATTCCTACTATGAATGCGGCTATGTATGCCAAAGGAAAAGGTGTTGTTGCAGACATTGAAATTTGGCACAAACGCATTGGACATGCAAATGTACAAAGGCTGAAATTAATGCAGTCCAAAGGGTTGGTTACAGGTTTGCCTACATTTAAAGTTGTAGAATTTCAGAAGGTATGTGAAGCATGTCAGTTTGGTAAGCAGGCAAGACAACCCTTTTCACATGACAGAGATGTAAGCAGAAATATCCTTGATGTTGTGCATACAGACATTTGGGGGCCTACACAAAATGTATCTCTTGGAGGCAGTTCATACTTTGTCACATTCATTGATGATTGCTCTAGAAAGCTGTGGGTATATTTTATGAAGGAAAAGAGTGAAGCTTTTGAGCACTTTAGAACTTTCAAGGCTGCAGTTGAAAGAGAAACAGGCTTGAAAGTAAAGTGCCTGAGGTCAGATGGAGGGGGAGAGTACCTCTCAAATGAGTTCAGTGATTTTCTGAGGTCTCATGGGATAAAGAGACAGTTCACATGCAGGTATACCCCACAGCAAAATGGGGTTGCAGAAAGGAAAAACAGGCATATTGCAGAAGTTGCACGCGCCTTGATGGCTGAAAAGAATATGCCTAAGCATTTTTGGTCTGAGGCTGTTCATACTGCTGTTTATATTATGAACAGAACTCCCACAGCTGCAGTTCATGGTATGACCCCCGAAGAATGTTTTACAGGTAAGAAGCCTGATGTTTCACACTTGAAAGTATTTGGCTGCATTGCGTATGTTCATGTGCCAGATGAGTTGCGGAAGAAACTGGATCCAAAGGCTGAAAAGTGTATCTTTATTGGATACTCTTTAGAGCAAAAAGGGTATCAATGTTACAACCCTGTCACATGTAAGTTCAGAGTGAGCAGGGATGTCATCTTTGATGAAATGAGCAGTTGGTATGCATCTAGTGGTGATGCATTGGATGTTGATGATGATCATGACACTCATGTGCAGGCTGAAAGGCAAGAATCACGGACTCTTAGTGGACCAGAGACATCATCTGGTAGTCCTTGGTCTGGGAGACTAAGGAGTACCTCTACATCTTCGAGTGCATCTAGTAGCACTACAGGTAAAGACAAAGGAAAGAATAAAGTGTCAGAAGGCATTGATGCAGTTCTTGATGGAGACTCCAGTGGCTCAGAGAGCTTGGATGATGAGCTTGGCATTCCTTCAGTGAGGACTCCAGGTGTGCAGAGAGCACGTGTTAATGCAAAGACTCCATTGAGTGATCCAGTGGTACGCAGGTCTAGCAGGGTGAGATACCCTGTTAAAAGATTTGGTTTTGAGGGTTATGCAGCTCACCACTATGCTTATATGGTGAAACTAGTTGAGGATGTTGAGCCCACATGTTTTGAGGAGGCTGTTGGTCATGCTCATTGGGATGCAGCAATGGATGAGGAGATGGCTGCATTAGAGGCCAATAAGACTTGGGATCTAGTATCATTGCCAAAGGGAAAGAAAGCTATTGGATGTAAGTGGGTTTATAAGATTAAGCACAATGCAGATGGTTCTATTAGCAGGTACAAAGCTAGGCTGGTTGCAAAAGGCTATGCCCAAACATATGGCATAGATTATGATGAAACCTTCAGTCCAGTTGCTAGGATGGCAACTATCAGATGTGTGATTGCTTTGGTAGCAGCCAAAGGTTGGAGGTTGCAGCAAATGGATGTAAAGAATGCCTTCTTGCATGGTGATTTGCAGGAAGAAGTGTATATGGATCAGCCAGCAGGTTATGAAGATTTAGAGCATCCCACGTATGTGTGTAGGTTGAAGAAGGCACTCTATAGGCTCAATCAAGCACCTAGAGCATGGTCTGATAAGATTAGAGAGTATCTTATCAATATTGGCTTTTATGTTTCTGATGCTGATCACTCACTTTATGTGAGAAAGGGAGATGCAGGTTTGGTCATCATAGTCATCTATGTGGATGACTTGATTATTACAGGTGATAGTGATAGTGGGATTGCTGAAGTCAAGGGCTATTTGAAAATGAAGTTTGAGATGAAGGATTTAGGTGAGCTAAGGTACTTCCTTGGCATTGAGGTGATCAGATGCGATGATGGTATATGGCTGTCCCAAAGATAGTATGGCTTGGATATGTTGTCCAAGTATGGTATGACCGCATGCAAACCACTTTCAGTCCCGTTGGAGCAGAATGTAAAGCTGAGTGCTGATGTTGGGGATGAGATAGAAGACCCTACTATGTTCAGGAGGATAGTGGGGAGTTTGATCTACATGACCATTACAAGGCCAGACTTGAGCTATGCTGTTGGTCTTGTGAGTCAGTTTATGCAAGTACCTAGAAAGCCACATTTGGATGCAGTGAGACGCATATTGAGATATGTGAAGTCCACATTACATTATGGGCTTTTCTATGAGGCAGGTACAGACGTACATGTGTTTGGATACACAGATGCAGATTGGGCTGGTAGTATGTCTGATAGACGATCTACCAGCGGATACATGTTCTCTCTTGGTAGTGCAGCAGTTGCTTGGAGCAGCAAAAAGCAATCTACAGTTGCTTTGTCGAGTACAGAGGCTGAGTATAGAGGTGCTGCTGTTGCAGCATGTGAGGTAGTATGGCTGCAAAAGTTAGTGGCTGATTTGGATGTGCAGGTGGAAGGTCCAGTTGTCATTTATTGTGACAACATGAGCAGTATACAGTTGGCTAGGAACCCTGTGTTCCATGCCAGGACAAAACATATTGAGGTACACTACCATTTTGTGAGAGAGAAGATACTAGCAGGTGAGATTGACTTGGTGTATGTCAGCACACAGGATCAGATAGCTGATATCTTCACGAAGGCATTGGGTACAGAGAAGCTTCAAAAGTTTCGAAGCTTACTTGGAGTTGCAGAGATGCAGTTGAGCTTGAGGGGGAGTGTTGAGATGGCAAGCTCAACACATGTGGACATGGATGATGGACCGCCTGGTTAGATGGGTCCACACGTCTACACTTAACACGTCGGTGGTCATTATGACTCTCACATGGCCACTGACTCATTACTTATTATATTCAGGTTGCTACACCTATTTACAGCTGGCATAGTTATAGCGCCAGTCGACTAGTGTAGTCGGTTATGCATTGTTTGACTTAGTAGGCCACTTTCCTTTTATGTTGTATCTTATCTATACTTTGGGTACATTGTAAAAAGAGTGTGGAAGAAGAAGAAGAAATCAGCAAGAAAACGTTTTGGCCTCCATCTCTCTTCTTGTCTCTTGAGTGAGCTTCTCCTTGTGCATTCTGTGTGTGTTCGGCGCAGCATCTTGAGCAACCCCCTCCACCACGCGATTCTTGACAATTTCCTAACGGCAACTAGCATTAAACCCAAGCGAACTACTTTACACAGAAATGCCAAGTCCGAAGCGGATTCATGCTGCACTTGGTTCAAGGAGAATGGGAAATGAGAGGGGTGCAAAGCTCAACCTCTTTGCCATAAGGCATAGTCCCATTCCATTTCCCTAAAACAACGTAAATTGGGTTCACTCTTAACTCTAGTTCAACGCTTTAGTTGTTCATGTTCTTTGACATCTTCCTACTATCTATTGTGAATTTGAGAAAAGTTCCCGGCCAACCGGGACCACCCATCCGTAGGATGGACCTATGGCCCATCCTCCGCACTTTCCTTGGGTTTTTTTAGTTATTTAATTACCTAACACATTAGTTAGACATGTAACAACCAACTTCTTTAATTAACCCGTTAGGCATTGGTTCCTTCACGTAATCTTATCACTTGACATAGAAAAACAATATCAGACAAGTTCCTTATTAACAGGTTATCATATTTATCTTTGAAATACAAAGAGTCCAGCCCGTAGGCTTATCCACAATCTGCCTGAAGGCTATCCAGCAATCCATAGGGATCACTAATCCAAGTTTTTGCATGTAGACTAGTATGCGGGCCTCGAGATCCAATCCCGAGTCATATTAGCCTCTTGTGCAGGGCGCGGAAGGTGAGGGATTTATGGCCAGAGCCCCCACTAGCACCCAAGCATCCTCCTACTCCAAGTAGCACTCAACGGAGAGACCTCTCATGGCGGGTTCAGTCTACTTGCCTGGCGTGGTTAACAACCCCCTTGGTTAGGGTCAGGCAAGAAGTTGGGGGTAACTGAAGCTGCCTCTCCCTTCAGGACTTCAACCTGAAGTATAGATATCCATTTATCTTTTAATTCATTGATCAAACAAAGCCAAACAATGCTCTAAAATCTGTAGCAAGCACAAACATTTCCATTGATCGTTCTTGTTGGCAAACTGCTAAGGAATGAATCCTTCCTTTTGAATGCATCCAGCACTCGATCCACGTTGACTTGCAACTTGGCAAGACCCCCTATATCCTGGGTTAGGGCGTACCCTATTAACCCAACTTGGTCAAACCTTAAGTTCATTGGTCACTTCAATTTATCAACTGGTCTTTAGTTTCCAATCAATCCTCTTTACTCAAGAAAGGCCACTAAATTAGGATGATTATTCATCCTCTTGCAAGATAACTTGCGTAAGAACATGCCAACTTCATTGCAAGAACTTGGCCATTCCCTTGTGATCCAATCACAAGATCATATGACTCCGCACTTGTTGCGCAAGTGTCGCTTCGAACTATGAGACAATGGAGTCACGAGACAATATGTTTCAGGTTACTAGGCTGGCATCGTTAGACCTAGGGTTTCCAAGTTTCATCTTGTAAGATTCTTAGGGAAAAACCCTAGCTCACATTACGATTACATTCCACTGTCCCTACATTCAGTGAATGTGTAACGTTTGAGTAAACATTTTTCTTAAGGATAATATAAATTTTTTTCCCCTCCCCAGCCGACTGTTATGCTAGAAGGGGACGGGAATAGTAACGAAGCAGAAGCTCCTCGGTGGAGCTCGCAGGTATGGCACGGCCATGCATGCTGACATGAGGAGAGGGAGGATCCCCCTCCCCTTCCCTATTTAAATAGGTGGAGACGTTGCCATCGAGGATGGGGAATATGTGAGGAGGAGGGCCGCTAGCCTATAACGTTGAGGGAGAGAGTAGGTTACGCCAACAACGCTGCCGCCTTGCAATAGGAAGGATGGAGGACCCCCTCGTCGTCACTCTGTTGAACAAGGCTATCGAGCTGCCGTTGCGCCGCCCTCGGATGGCTAGTCACCCCCCCTTCCACGTGGAAGCTTTAGAAGCTTTCTAGGGGGGGAGCTTCTAAAGGGCTTTCTTAGCCCCCTTTCCCCCCTGGTATTAAAATTTCCCCCCTCTCACCCCCGTGTTTAACCTTTAAAGTCCCCCTTTTATACCCATGCTTAAACTTCTTTCCCATTCCCTTGGAACCACTATCACCTTCCCCCCCCTACCGGTTTAAATACTTTTTAAGGGCCTTCTTAGCCCCCTTTCCTCTGGTTCAAATCCACCTTAACCCCCCCGTGTTTAACCTTTAAGCCCCCCCCCTTCTTGGGCTTTTTTGAAACCCCTTTTCACCCCCCTCGTGTCCCCCTTTTTTTTTTCACACCCTTTTCCCCCGTGCTATAAGCCCCTTTCACCCTTCACCTTTCCCCTTTTACCCTTTTACCCCTGGGTTTTAATCCCCCTTCCTATACCTTTCATTATCATGTCCAAAGTTCTCCCAAGCCCTCTTCTTATGCCTTTTGGAACCACACACACACACACCCTTTTCCCTGTGTATATACCCTATAGGGCCTTTTCTTTAGGCTTTCTAAACCTTTCCCTCCCAAAGAAAATAAGACCTTAAAGGTCTTATTACCCCTCCTCCTAGTTACTCCCTTAGCGGTTCCTTGTCTTTCCAAAAATACCCTTGGGACTTGATTTCTCCCCTACTCGAAAAGAAGAGAAGAAGAGTATTGACATGCAAGGGAGCGACGGTGGAATTATGAAAAGGAGTGTAAAGCTGCTTCCACATTCGAAGGGCTACAAGTGCAATGCCTCCTAAGAAAGTCCAAGGAGTAGCTGCGGGAGGGTTATCTCCCAGTATCCATGTGGATATCTCACCCCAAACCCAGCTTTCTCCTTCTTAATTTTATATTGGTTTTAATTCAATTGTGCAAGATGAATTGTTAGGGATAAGATATATTTTGTCCTAGTTATTCACGACGAAGGAATTTAGTTTAATGGAACATGCAAAATAAATAAAGTATAAACATAGTTTTCCTTCAAATAGCATTATGCATTGAAAGGAATTATGAGTAAGATTATTTACTCACTAAAGTAATATACTTCGGTTAAGCCTAGAGGGTATAAAACTGCATGTTGCACTATTAACCCCTATTTCTTTTTACAAAAAAACATCATGGAAAGTGCAAATCATGAAAGGATTCTTGCGATGCTTAAACTCTAAGAAGTTATCATTGCTAAACTGCATAACTTAGCAAGGGAAAGATTGCTTATTTAGCATGAGTTTATTCGCAAAGAAAAGGGAAGATTAGTTGAATTTAACCTAACCTCAAATTGATGAGGTATATGATTGAAAAGTCAATTCACACGTAAATAACAAATCATACAGAAGTAATCTCAAAATTACCTTCTAGAGTTAACCAAATTAAAAATGCAACGAAATATTCATTGGGAATGAATTAAAATCCAAGAAACGTTTATACCTTAAATATTTTCCCACATTCCCTGATTGTGGGTTCAATAAATTGTAAACGTAAAATAAATTATGGTTTGTCCTTGAGTTTCTTAAAAGAAAATAATAAAGCTAGGAAACCCTAGGTCTGACAAACGTCAGCTTAAAGAAACTGAAATGGATTGTTCCGTAACTCCATTATTGCTTAGTATGATGCAGGACTTGCGCGGCAAGTACGAAGTCATATGGTCTTGTGATCGATTCACAAGAAGAAAGGCCAAAGTCCCGCAACAAGGATGACGGATCCTTATGCAAGTTATCTTGCAAAAGGATGTATACTTTGATATCCTCCTAAGTAAGGAAGGTTAAAAACCGGAAACTGAAGTATCCAATGAACTTTAGGGTTTGACCAAGTTGGGTTAATAGGGTACGCCCTAACCCAGAATATAAGGGATCTTGCCAAGTTGCAAGACACCCCGGATTGAGTGCCGGATGCATTCAAAAGGAAAGATTCCTTCCTTAGTAGTTTGCCAACAACAAAAATCAATCAATGGAAATGTTTGTGCTTGCTAGATATTTTAGAGCATTGTTTGACTAATGAATTACAAAATAAATAAGTATCTATACTTCAGGTTGAAGGCCTGAAGGGAGTGGTACCTTCAATTACCCCCCACTGCCTGCCTGACCCTAACCAAGGGGGTTGTTGACCGCACTGACAACGTGGACTAAACCTGCTGCGAGAGGTCTCTCCGTTGAGCGCTACTCGGAGCAGGAGGACGCTTGGGTGCCAGGGGGCTCTGGCCGTAAATCCCTCGCCTTTTGAGTCCTGCGCAAGAGACTAACGTGACTCGGGATTGGATCTCGAAGCCCGCATACTAGTCTACGGGCAGAAACTTGGAATAGTAATCCCTGTGGATTGTTGGATAGCCTTCGGGCGGATTGTGGATAAGCCTGCAGGCAAAACTTTGTATTTCAAAGATAAATATGATTATATGTTAATAAAGAACTTATTTGATATTGTTTTTCTATGTCACGTGATAAGATTAGGTGAAGGAACCAGTGCTTAACGGATTGATTAAAGAAGCTGGTTGTTACATGTCCAACTAATGTGTTAGATAATTACATAACTAAAACAAACCGAGGAAAGTGCAGAGGATGGGCCATGGATCCATCCTACGGTTGGGTGGTCCCAGTTGGTCGGGAACTTTTCTCAAATCTCGAAGAACATCAGGATGATCGTCAAAGGACACGAACAACAAAAGGATTGACTTATAGTTATGTCTTACCCAATTTACGCTATTTTAGGGGAATGAAATGGGACTATGCCTTTTGGTAGAGAGGTTGAGCTTTGCATCCCTCTCGTTTCCCATTCTCCTTGAACCAAGTGCAATGTGAATCCGCTTCGGACCTGGCGTTTCTGCGTAAAGTAGTTCGCTTGGGTCCGACGCTAGTTGCTATTAGGAAATGACCAATCAGGAAAACCCTAATTCCAGTCGATCCTAAGTGGGAACGGCCAGAGTACTTCCGCTACGTGGCAGATGCGGAAAGCCCTAGATCGCAAATCCCGTAACATTCCCTGGGAGTGCCCGGCGAAGCTTTCTAGACATCCTTTCCAATGGACTGCTAAGACATGTCCTGGATGATACTAGTGGACATGTTACATAATGTGCGCAAGTATTTAAGATATAGGCGTTTCTTGGAATTTAACTTATTCTGAACGAGTACTGTGCGGCTTAGGTTTTTTAGGTTTATGCCAATTTGGTTAACTCTAGAAGATAATTTCGAGATTACTTCCACATGATTTGTTGTCTATGCGTAAATTGATTTTTCACCCTAACTTATCGATTTGAGGTCAAGCATAGGTTAGGTTAATTTCAACTAATCTTTCCATTACTTTGCGAACAAAATTCATGCTAAATAAGCAACCTTTTACTTGATAATTTATGTAGTTGACAAACGATAATTTCATAGAGTTTATGCATCATAAGAATCATTTTATGCTTTGCACTTTTCATGATGATTCATTGCGAAGAGGGTATGGTTTAATAGTGTGAGATGCAGTTTATACTTCTAGACTTAACCAAAGTATACTATTTTAATGGATAATAATCTATCTTATAATTCATTTCAATACATAAGAAATTTGCTAGAAATGCGTTTATACTTTCTTAATTTGCATGTTTCATTTAAAAATTGATGACTAAGTTCCTTCGTCGTGCACAACTAGGACGATAATATATCCTATTTCTAATAATTAACCTTGCATGATTAAATTTCAACATTTAAGAATTGGAAAGGAAAACCTGGGATTGGGGTGAGATGTCCACGTGGATGCCCGGAGATGACCCTCCCACGGATGCGCCTTGGACTTTCTTAGGAGGCATCATAATTGTAGTCTTTCGGACATGGAAGTAGCTTTACAACTCCTCTTTGGAATTCCCCCGTCGCTCCCTTGCACCGTCCGTTGAAAGTAGTTTTAGAAGGATCCCTCCTTGAAGTAGGGATTTCGGAAGGGGTGCTTCAAAATTTCTCACAACTAAGACCCATTGAAGCCATGGGGAAGGCTTAATGGCCTTTGTAAACTCGCACGAACAGGAAAAAAAAGGTGTGGAAAAGAAACAATGTGTGGGAGAGCTCTGAGGGTTATGTTTGCATGACCTAAGGGGAATTTCTAACAAAACATGGGGGGAAAGGAAAGGTTATTTGGAGTAACCTTTTATGGGGGAAAACCCTATGGGGGAAACTCCAAGGGAAAATAATAACCGTAAAGGTTATAAGTAAGGGTCTAAGGACCCTTAGGGCAATTTGGATGAAAGGGTTTTAATATGCCATAAAGGAAGGGGGCTAGAGAAGGTTTAAACACCAAGGAAAAAGGGGTGGTTCCCAAAGCCAAGGGATAGGGGTTTAAGGGATTAACACGGGGGGATGATTCCAATATCCACAGAAAAGTGTCAAGATTGTGGGAGAGAAGGAAGGAGTCTCACTTGCAGCTTTCTTGCTTGCACAATGGAGGAATACACACAGAGGTGGAGGCTGAAAACAATTTTTCTCTTCTTAGTTGTGTAAGCTAAAAAGAAATCTCATACAAAGAAATAGAAGAACCCTATATATGGGTCTCAAACCAAACTCAACTAACTAAGGTGGCATACTAACTAGGTCACGAACTAGAGTAGATAAGGATAGCTGTCATCTAGCTATTATTCATGGGCGGTGTACCAACTGCATCTGCAACTGACAAGTCGGTGACATAAATACACAACGGTCACCCTGGCGTATCACGAGTGGAGCTCGATATCTCAACACTCCCCCTGGACCTCAATCCCAATTCCTGCACACCAAGCAGGTCTCTGAACTTGCGCAGCTTCTTTGCGCCCAATGCCTTCATGAATATGTCAGCTACCTGATCCTTTGTGCTGACATAAACTAGATCAATAAGACCTAGTAAAACCCTCTCCCGCACATAGTGATAATGCACCTCAATATGCTTTGTTCTAGCATGATAGACTGGGTTATTTGCTAAGTGTATACTACTCATGTTGTCACAATAAATGACAACTGGCCTATCTGTAGACTAATGCATATCATAAAGTAGCTTATGCAACCAAGCTACCTCACATGCAACCATTGCTGCACCCCTGTACTCAGCCTCTGTGCTCGACAAGGCAACTGTAGGCTATTTCTTGCTGCTCCAAGTGACTGCAGCACTCCCAAAATAGAACACATACCCACTGGTAGATCGTCTATCTGAAATACTACCACCCTAATCAGCATCAGTGTATCCATGCAACTGTATCTGAACCCCAGTCTCATAAAATAGTCCATACTGCAATGTGGACTTCACATACCTGAGTATGCATCTAGCCGCATCCAAATGTGGTTCCCTTGGAGCCTGCATAAATTGACTTACCAATCCAACAGCATAGCTCAAATCTGGCCTAGTAATAGTCATATAAATCAAACTTCCTACTATGCGTCTGTACATAGTAGGGTCTTCTAGAAGCTCACCTGCATCTGTGCTCAGTTTCACATTCTGCTCCAAAGGAACTGAAATAGGCTTACAGCCTGTCATCCCATATTTGGACAGCATGTCCAATCCATACTGCCTCTGCAAGAGCTGTATCCCACTTGGTGATCTGATCACCTCAATGCCCAAGAAATAACGCAGCTCTCCCAACTCCTTCATCTCAAACTTCTGCTTCAATAGCATTTTCACATTAAGGATATCTTCATCACTGTCACCTGTCATAATCAAATCATCAACATAAATGACAAGTAGCATAATACCTTTCTCTGTTTTTCTCACATAAAGTGAGAAATCTGCCTTGAAATTTGAAAGCCAATAGTGACAAGATATTGTCCTATCTTGTCAGACCATGCTCTAGGTGCTTGCTTCAAGCCATACAAGGCTTTCTTCAACCTGCAAACAAACTCAGGATGAACAGCGTGCACATAACCTGGTGGCTGCTCCATATAGACCTCTTCTTGCAAATCACCATGCAAGAAGGCATTCTTTACATCTATCTGATGTAAAGACCATCCCTTTGATGCAGCCATAGTAATGACTGCTCTTACAGTTGCCATCCTTGCAACCGGACTGAATGTTTCTTCATAGTCAATGCCATATATTTGTGCATACCCCTTGACTACTAATCTTGCCTTGTATCTGTTCACAGAACCATCTGCATTGTGCTTCACCTTATAAACCCACTTACTCTTGAGATATCGAGCTCCACTCATGATACGCCAGGGTGACCGTTGTGTATTTATGTCACCGACTTGTCAGTTGCAGACGCGGTTGGTACACCGCCCATGAATAATAGCTACATGATAGCTATCCTTATCTACTCGAGTTCGTGGCTCAGTTAGTATGCCACCTTAGTTAGTTGAGTTTGGTTTGAAACCCATATATAGGGTTCTTCTATTTCTTTGTACTAGAGTTCTTTTTGGCTTACACAACTAAGAAGAGGAAAAGTATTTTCAGCCTCCACCCTTGTATGTATTTCCCCATTGTGCAAGTAAGAAAGCTTCAAGTGAGACTCCTTCCTTCTCTCCCACAATCTTGACACTTACAACCAATTGCATTTTTACCTTTAGGCAAAGGTACCAATTCCCATGTAGCATTTGCTTCCAAGGCATCCATTTCTTCATCCATGGCTTTCTCCCATTTTTCTTTTCCCATGGCTTGCTCAAAAGAAGTGGGTTCTGGTTCCTGTATCACTTTGACCATATATGCATAGTGAATGGCTGTAAATCCATCATATTTCAGCCTATCCACAGGATACCTAGCTCTCATAGACCTGCGCAAAGTAGGTTCACTCCCAGGTGCTCTCAAAACATCCTTGGTCTTCCTTACTCCAGGTGTAACAATAGAAGGAATACCCAACTCATCATCAATGCTCTGTTCTGAGCCACTGGATTTACCATCCACATAAGAGTGACCTGCATTCACACCAAACATGGGCTGATCAACCTTCTCTTTTCCTTTTCGTGATACCTGCATGCCACTATCTGCATTACTTTGAGAAGATTCTCCTGATCTCAATCTGCCTGTCCATGGCGAAGAATGTGAACCACTGCTAGAGGATGCTCCAGGTCCACTAATATTTTGTGACTGCTGCTGTGAATTCTGTGCAATATTACCATTTTGTGCATCTACATCATCAATCACATTTACTGGTTGATACTAGCTACTCATCTCATAAAAAACAACATCTCTGCTCACTGTAAACTTACGAGTAGAAGGGTTATAGCGTCTATACCCTTTTTGCTACAGAGAGTAACCAATAAAGATGCACTTCTCAGCTTTTGGATCCAACTTGAATCTCAACTCATCTGGCACATGTACATAGGCAATGCAACAAAAAATTTTCAAATGAGAAATATCTGGTTTCCTACCAGTATACCTCTTCTTTGGAGTCATTCCATGTATTGCTGCAGTGGGAGTCCTGTTCATTATGTAGACTGCTGTAGCAACTGCTTCAGCCCAATAAAAATCTGGCAAGTCTTTTTCATTGAGCATGGCACGAGATACCTCTCCAATATGCCTATTTTTCCTTTCTGCAATTCCATTTTGTTGTGGGGTATGACTGCATGAATATTGCTGCTTTATGCCATGCTCCTGCAAGAACCTTGCAAACTCATTTGAGAGGTACTCTCCCCCTCCATCTGACCTTAGGCATTTTATCTGCAGGCCTGTTTCTTTTTCAACCATAGCTTTAAGAGTTTTGAAATGCCCAAAAACTTCACTTTTATTTTTCATAAAATACACCCAAACTTTTCTTCTATAGTCATCAATAAAAGTGACAAAATAATGACAGCCTCTAAGAGATGCAGCTTTAGTAGTCCACACATCAGAGTGGATTAATTCCAATGGCTTCTCACTCTCTTGAACATGTCTAGGAAATGGTTTCCTTGCCTGTTTTCCAAACTGACAGGCTTCACATACCTTATGCATTTCTGCAACCTTGAATTTGGGCAATCCTGCAACAATATTTTGGGCCTGCATTGATTTAAGTCGTTGTACATTAACATGACCAATGCGTTTATGCCAGATATCAATATCTGCAACTACACTGGTCCCATGTGCAAACATTGATGCACTCAATTCAGACATGTCTGCATCCAATTTAAACATTCTACCATTCTTCTTTCCTTTTGCTATCAAGCGACCTTTATTTTTCATATCCTCAACAAAGCATCCATGAGGATTAAATCTGACCTGCAAGCCCTGCTCAACCATTTGACCAACAGAAACCAGATTCTTGGTGATATTGGAGACATGAAATACATCGGACAGGTATTTCTTTTTCCCATCCTGCATAGACAAAGGAATTTTTCCAATCTGCACAATAGGATGTGCAGTATCATCACCAGTCTCCACAAATCCTGGTTTTTCCATTTTCCTTGCATTCTCCATCTATTTTGCATGACATGTCATGTGGTTTGATGCACCTGAGTCAACATACCATACATCATTGCTTTCTTCTGCACTTGTCACAGAATTGTTCATGTGCTGCACCATAAACAAATGCTCATTTATGTCATCACCTTGTCTACTAGAAGATGCATAATTCCCTTGTTGCAGTTTTCCATTCATGATGTCATTCTGTTTTTTATAGCAGTCTTTAGCCATATGACCCATTTTACCACAGTAGTAGCATTCAACATTATTGTTTGCATTTTGGCCTCTTTGCCATCCACCACGACCTCTTTGGCTCCCCCTGCCTCTTGAGTTACCACGTCCTCCTCCATAGGACTGGTTTTCTTGAGTTTGCTGCATATTTTGATTTCTACCATGGCCTCCAAATCGGCCTCCTCTACCTCTGCCTCCACCTCTTCCAGCATTTGAGTAGAAGACAGCTTCTTTTGAAGTTCCTCCTGAAGAAGATGCACCACCATTTCTCTGCTCCTTAGAAATTAGAAGAGCAATCAACTCCTCAAAATCAGGAAATCTTTCACGAACTGAAATGGATGTCCGAAACTGTGCATAATCCTTTCCTAGACCATTCAAGGTCACAGAAACTAAATCATCATCTTCCACTGGCGACCCAATGGAAGCAAGTGCATATGCAATCTTCTTCACCTTCATGTGGTAGTCATTGATGCTCATATTTTCTCTTTGCACATTATGCAACTCTTGCTTGAGCTACATTTTCCTGGCTTGCGTATTTGTGTTATACATTTTTGACAAAGTATCCCATGCCTCCTTTGGCGTACTTGCATCCTGAATATGCACAATCATAGAGTCTGAAATGCTGATAGACAGCCAATACATAACTTTCCTAGCTCTCTCATGCCATGCTTTAAATGCCTGCATTTGCTGTTGATTGGGAACATCAGGAAGAACTGGTTCTTCTTCATTTCCTGCAACAAATTCCCAATATCCTTTTCCCATAAGGAAATTCGTCATTCTAAACTTCCATGCTTGGAAGTTGTTCTTGTCAAGCTTTTCAGTTACAATCCGTGAAAGAGAATCAGACGCCATTACATAATACTACAAAAAATTCTTTCACTGCAGAGAACATAGCTTTAGCCTCACAAGGGCAAATCTGCAAAACTGACGAAAGTGGTATTTAACCACACAGTCACTTCTTAGTGAACGATTTTGCATCAACAGGCAACATGGATGATTCTATAACTCCCAATGTCTCTGCGCACAAGCATACGATACAATTTCTATAGTAACTTTTCACCGACCTGTAGAACAGTGGCTGCACAGCATAAAACTGGGCCTTTTCCTGAGTGCGTGCAGAAAACTTCTGCCTCCAAAACAGGCCCCGAAATGGCCTCAAATAAAAAAAACAAGGTCGCCAAGGGCTAAAGGCCTCTCCCGCAGCATATACTGCCCTCTTGCTTCACCGCGAAGGGCGTCTCAACCTGAGACAATGCACTCTTGTAATTTTCGGCTGTGCTACTTGCAGAGATTTGCTCCCAAAACAGAAAATGAAAGCAACACTGCTCCTCTTACCAGAACACCACAAGCTTGGCTTGCTTTCTTGAGCTCCTTACCACGAAAAAGGCTCTGATACCATGTCAAGATTTTGGGAGAGAAGGAAGGAGTCTCACTTGTAGCTTTCTTGCTTGCACAATGGAGGAATACACACAGAGGTGGAGACTGAAAACAGTTTTTATCTTCTTAGTTGTGTAAGCCAAAAACAACTCTCATACAAAGAAATAGAAGAACCCTATATATGGGTCTCAAACCAAACTCAACTAACTAAGGTGGCATACTAACTGGGCCATGAACTAGAGTAGATAAGGATAGCTGTCATCTAGCTATTATTCATGGGTGGTGTATCAACCGCATCTGCAACTGACAAGTCGGTGACATAAATACACAACGGTCACCCTGGCGTATCACGAGTGGAGCTCGATATCTCAACAAAAAGGGGGCATAAGGGTTTATAAAACACGGAGGAGAGCCCAAGGAAAGGGGGGCTAAGAGAACTTTAAAACCCCAGGGGAGGGGGATTCAAGAGCAGAGGAAGGGGGCTTATAGGGGGTTAAAAGCGGCAGGGGGGGTAATAAGACCTTTAAGGCCTTAGATCTTTTGGGGGGGAATAGGGTCTTATGAAGTTTAAAACACGAGGGGGGAAGAGGGTAATAAAGCCAAGGGGAAAGGGTGCTAAGAACGCCCCCCCTTTGGAAGCTTCTAAGCTTCCAAAAGCTTGCTGGGGGGGGGGGTGAGGTATTTTGGATCGTCCATCGGTGGCGATATCACGGCAGCAGCTGGCGGGGCAGTTCCATGTCTCGAAAGCAGCAATGAGCCCCTCGACCTTGATCTTTCTCTCCCCTCATGATGTTGCAAAGAGAGTCTGTCCTTCAAGCGGAACAGGTAAAGCTTCTCTCTCTCATGGCGGTGGCACTGCACGGTGTTGTGGCGGCAGCGTCGTCTTCTCCATCTTAGCCCTTCCGTCCCCCCCTTTCAGTGGTGCACCCCCCTGCCCCCTTAGTTATATAGGGGAGGGGAGGGGGATCCTCCCTCTCCTAATGTGTCGATGGGCATGTATTCCCCCTTGCTTCAAGCTCCAGCAATGAGCTTAGTGTCCCATGCTTCCCTCCCTCTCCCCCAGCTCGACAGTCGACTAGGGGGAGGGATTAATAAGAAAATTTACCTTTATCTAATTAAAATGAATTATCCCAAAGCCCTATTCACATGTGATAAAATTAGATTGTTACAGCTCAATCTAGGTTTATGGGGATCATGTAAGCATGATGATGTGGAAAAGTACTTTGACATAAGGAAAAAGAACCATGATCATGGTCCCTATCATTGCCACATATGCATGCATACAAACATCATCATGATGCAATACCATTATCCTTATGGATCTCAATCAAGGTATACATATCATTAGACTACAATACCCATCATCATACTGATCATGTACATCACCCATACAAAGACCACAGTCATGGTCCATGTCCCCACCATGTGGGCATGCACATGAATATCCTAATGATGCAACACCATCACCCACATGGACCTCGATCTAGGTCCTCATATCATTAGACCATGATAGCCATCATCATACCCATCATGTGCATCACCCATGCAAATAAGAAAATCTTGATTGAGGACTTGTTTACTAGACATCTTGATTTTTGTTAATCATATGGACCTCCATCAAGTTAGATCAAGATAGTCATAATTATACATCACCCATGCAAATATGAAGGCCTCATTTGAGGTCTTATTTAGTAAATATCTTGAGTTTTGTTGAGGTCAAATTTGCAAATATTTCTAGATACATATGTACCTATTGGCACTCAAATGGTCTTTCCATTACATATTTTTTCCTCATCTTTAAGAAAGCTAGAGAAAAGTTTAAAAATCTCCATACCTTGATTAAGGTCATGGTGTTGTGAGATGATGGCCTATAGTTGACACTTTGGCTATGTGTACTTAGAGCTTTATATGGACTACATTTAACAAACAATATTTTTTGCCTAATCCCATCAAATAGACCAAATTTTATTGCTTGCATTTCATGCTATCAAGAGAGAAGAGTCTCAACCTAAGTGCAAATACTTTATTTTTCATAAACCTCTAGATATGTCTAATGATAATAGCTCTCAAAACATCCTAGATTTCTAAAAATCCTTCATTCAGCTTGGCCAAGTCCCCAAAAAGGAAAACCCTAACCAAGTCCCCAAAACTTCAAATGATTAATGTAAAAAATTTCAAACTTGTAGAGTGTCGTATTCTTAGTCTAGGCCAAAATTCCATCTTCGTAGCAGAGAAGATGGGGTTGTCACATTAGAGAGCATATGGAGAGCGATGATGGCCAAAATGTGGGGCCCCATCACAATAAGTGAGTGCCAAAATACTAGCATATCATTTTATCTAGTTTGCATTATTGCATAGATTTTCATAGCATCAATAGTATCACTTTAGACACTTATACTAGTGACCATAAAAGTAATATCTATGATTGATGGAATGACTTAAAGACTCATTGCCCATGAGGATGTTCACTTTACAAAGGATTTTGTAAGCAATAAAGCTTACACTTTTGATGCTTTATGATATATGTTTACTATAATCCCCAGGAGATCAGTCATAAATATATGTATGTATCAAGTGGGTTGAATATAAGGGATATTTAAAATACTATTTTTACATTTTTTTAACATACAAAAGGGTCCCATATAAAGGGGTTATTTACAAATTGAATAGAAAATAGTTATATTTTATTAAGGAAAAACTCACAAATAAGAATATTTATAAATAGGCCCTGAACACACATGACATAGAGGGCATACACATAGTGAATTACACGGGACTCTGATGCAATATTGCAATGTACGATCTTGTTGCCCCATGGTAGTTTGTACCCCTATATGCTAAACTTTAAATCCTAGGTCTTGAACCCTAGACCCTAGATCCTAAGCCCTAAATCATAGGCCATAAATCCTAAATCCTAAACTGTAGACCCTAAATCTTGGACCTTAGACCTTAGATCGTAAGCACTAGATCATAGACCCTAGACCCCAAACCCTAGAACCTAGATCCTATACCTTAATCCATAGACCTTAGACTACCCTAGACATGATGTGATGCCCTAGATCCTAGAATCTACACCTTAAGTTCTTAACTCTAGACCTAGAGTCTAAACCCTAGATCCTAGGTCCTAAATCCTAAACCATAGATCTTAGACCCTAGATATCACACTAGATCTTAGATCCTAGGCTCTAGACCCTAGACACTAAATCCTTAACCCTAGATCTTGTTAGAATATCAAGTTCCCGTTACTCTTCAGTTAGTCTATCTTTATGTGTGTGACCAACATTGGTTGGATACACCTGTACACATGTGTGACATTCATTAAGTTGGTGTAGTGAGTGACTTTACCACAGCTAGTCTTGGTTAGTCATACCTATGTGTGTAAGTCACTTTCAGTCAATATGATGAAAGAATAATGGAAGAAGAAGAACAACGAGCTGAGGCTCATCTTCTGCTCCACTTTGTCTCTCTCCCTCTCTTTCAATATGGTATCAAAGCCATTATGGATTGTTTCACTGAAGCATGGAGCTATGGAGGAACTTAAGGAAAACTGAAGAAGAAGATTTTTAGGAAACAGGCAGGCAGCCATTATTCTTGAAAGGTATGCATTTGCTTGTGTGAGGTTCTATGCTTCATGGCAGTGGTGGAGACTTGTCATGGAGCTTTAGGGAGCATTCTTGAGCACATTTGAGTGCTCATCTTCATCAAAATCAAAACAACCTACTATTGCTTGATCAGCCCAGATGTGCATGATTGCGAGTGGTTGTATGTTGATGTTAGATCTCTACAAATGATTGAAAACATTGTCTGAAGCTAGTGTGAAGTCTTTGTGGAGTATCCATGAGCATATTTAAGTGCTCATGATCACCATTATCATCAATACCTTGCTGATGTAAGCATCTCTGCACCTATTGCCTAGACTAATTTCATCTGCTGGAAATAATGAAGGAGATCACTGATTGATACAAAGCTTGGGTGGACCCTCTAGAAGGCATATGAAGTCCTGAAAGCATCATTGCTTGACTAAGACCTCATCTAGGAGCTTGGAGAACTAATTACAAATCTAAAATAATAGTACTAGCCTGCTACATACAAACAACCTACAGCATGTATATACCTCTGACATGAGCTTGGAGCTCTCGAACTTATTCAAGAGTACCATTGAAGTATAGGCATATGCTAGGAAGTCATATGGACTTGATGTCATGCATTGGAGCTCGGATTTATGCTGAAAAATATTTAGATCTAGAATTTTTTAATGGCTAGAAACTTTCACTGAATGTAGGCAACAAGCATAGTCTCTTACTGAAGCATTACATGTCATTTTGGAGCTCCTGTCATTTGTATGACCTAACATATGTATGTTGAATGCTTGGAAGAATAAAGAGAGCATTGGATGCAACTGAGGATTGAAATCTAGAGATGAAACAAATGCCTTGTGACATCTACTCGGCTAGTCATTTACAATAAATGCAGTGTATGACATTGCCTCTCTACAGTCCTAATTAGATAGGTTGAAACAAACATCATAAATACTTAGGACATAAATACACAGCAATAGAACTAGATATGAGAAACCAAAATTTGGTGCTTGCAAAGTCTATGTATTGATTAAAATACCTATGGGTTATCCCACATGCTTGTGGATGTTTTTGAGGTTGTAAAGGGTTGAAATACCCTATTTCTTTGGTGCAGAAAATTATTGCACGAAACTATCCTAAATAGTAGGAAATTGATCCTGAACTATAAGAAAAGGAGTCAGATACTTACATGTTATATACATCACTGAATACCTAAGCTGCAACTATAGCAAGTGCTCAAGGCATTGACAATATCACTCAAATAGTGGAAGAAAAGCTGGACAACAAAAATTTTATGGAAGTTCCGTATGAATAATTTTTTGGTTGGCAGAGGTTATTGGGACTTATGTATAGGTGATGAGGCTGAACCTGAAATGCGTGAAAGGAATCCAAAAAATGATCAAAAAAGGGCTCATAAGCTATGGTCTAAGAGAGCATGCGAGGTGTTACATTGGTTTTTCTTATGTATATCAGATGCTATGGTTATATAGATTACTGGATGCAATTCCCCAAAGGATGCATGGGACATACTCATGAAGAACTATGGAAATGTAACACATGTAAGAATGATTCAGCTGAAGCAACATTTAAATAACATGTCTAGGAATGGCAAAAGCATTCAGGCCTACACTACAGAAATCAACAACATACCAGATCAGCTTGCCACCATTGGATCTTCAGTGTCTGAGGATGATATGATTGCAGTGACATTGAATGGACTTGGCAAAGAGTATAAAGCATTTGATACATCTATTTCTATGAGAGTTGAATCCCTTGATTGGGACGAGTTGATTGCTTTGTTGATGCATGAGGAAGTTAAGCTTGGGATGAATACAAATTCTAGTATGTCTCAAAGCAGAGATACTATTCTTTGCTCTAGCCAGCTTAGTAGAGGTGACAAAGGCCATGGCTCTTTTTGAGGTCAAGGAGACACTCCAAACACTAATGGAAAACAACAATAGAATGCTTGGCATGGCATGAATACAAAGGGTGGTCTTGGCATTTTTTGAGGCAAGGGGAGATTCCCTAGAGGTAGAGGAGAATCCTGGCAGTCAAATGATCAGTCCAACAGGGACAAGGATTATCATTATTGTGGTAGATATGGGCATATAGCCAAATATTTTCATAAGAAGCCAGCTGACATGAAAGCCAAGGGTAGACAACATGAAAATTATGCTTCATCTAGCAAAGTTTCTGATGATCAGGGTAATAAGTTGTTTGCCATGTAGCATGTGTCTAAGAATGCATCTAGGCAAAATAGAGATGAGAGGGTACATTGATTTAGGGGCTTCAATTTGTATGACACCCCAATGAGACAGACCCCATACATCTGAATGTACCAACTACAAGGGTCGTGAGCTATTCCGTACATGTCTCATAAATGGAAACCATGCCTGCTTTCCAAATTGACATGCATCACATACATGTCCAAAGTCATGATACTTGAACTTAGGCAGTCCAAGCACAATCTCCTTCTACTGCATAGATTTTAGCTTTTGTATATTCACATGGCCAATCTGCTTATGCCATATCTCAACATCTCGTATAGCACCACCATCATGTGCAAACATGGCTGCTTCTCTATTAAATCTCACATGCAGATTTTGTTCTACCATCTGTCCAACTGACAAAAGATTCTTGGTTATTGTAGGTACATGTAGTACATCATGTAGACTCTTTTTCTTGCCATCAAGCATCAACAAAGGTACAAATCCTTTATATTGAATAGTATGCTGGGTGTCATCCCCAGTACAAACAAGTCCATGTGAACCTGAAACCATCTCATCAAACCATATGATGAATTAAAGATTCATCCAATGAAGCATGATGATGTTCTGAGTCCTTTCATCATCTTCTACATTAAGAGGACTGGATGGGTCAATAACTTTCGTCCCTTTTATGAAGGGCTAGTACCCTCATTCCATCATTTTATATTTTACCAGGACTTGCTAAGGATGGAAATCTTTTCCATTGAACTTACAAATTTGAGGCCTTACATTTGCACAGGCCATGGCAAATAGGAAGGTCTTACCTATTGCCTTGAGCAATGGCAATGTCTAGTCCTTTACAGGTGGCCAATTACAAACCAAATAGCAGAACTGATAGCCCTACAAATGATAACCAAATTTAAAGTTGTAGAGATGAAAAAGGTTGGAAAACATACATATGTAATATCTCAAGATAGGATCTTGGAGGTCTTGTTCTTCGAACAATCCTTGATTTAAGCTTTATTGATTTCCTAGGTTTCAATGAGGCGATTGGACTTCAGGCTCTTCCCCTCCTTGTGGTTTAGTTGAGCAAGGTTGATTAATGACCTAGACACTTGGTGAAGAGTCTGAGGAGATTTCAATCACATCAATATCAATAGGGCAGTAGTACTAATGTCATTGAATGCCTTTTCAATGCTTAGAAGCACTTATCTCAAGATTGAGATGTTTAGGCATTACCTTGTCAAGCTTGGTGAGACACTTGACTTAATATAGGGACTGAAGTCATGCTTCTCGATGAACTTATGATGTCCCTCAAGCGTTGAAGCTACTCACAGACCAAGAACACACTTCAGAGTATATGCTTTTGTGATAAGGATCATTGTTAATGCTCAGAGATTGAAAATTTTGAAATATGGGAAAGCTTGAAGCTTTTTGGCTATGGTTGCCAAAAATCCACAGTTAGGATTTTGCTCATAGCAGCTAGCAGAGAAGGAATTTATTTAGACCTCCTTAGAGGGATTTGGCCCACTAGGGGGGACTATGAAAACCCTGTGGTGGCCCTCATGACTGTGCCATCATCAACAAGAACCAAACCCTTGAACAACATGATGTCAAAACTACGCCAGATTTCACGATTTGTGCAATGCTGCCCTCCATAGCATGTTATTTTGGCTCTTATGTGCCACGCCAAGTCACCCTGAGCTGAGGAGAATATCTCTAGAAGAAGTTAGGAGCTGAAATTCTCTCCTTTGCTCTCCCTAGGTCCTCTAATAGAGGTTGGTCAAGTTGCCCACTGTGGAAATGAGGGCAAATGAGAAGACAAGATTTCTTCTTCTGTACTTAGGTGTGTAGAAAGGCTGAGGAAAGCTGAGGGATCATAGATGGCTCTGATACCATCTAATACCATGTGGAAGATTAGAGTTGGAAGCATGAGAGAGTGTGCACAAGAGGGAGAGAGAGAGAGATGAAGTACAAGAACAAGATCTTGCTTAGTCAGTTTTTCAAGGTACAACTAGAACACTCTCCTCAATTATGAGTGTGTACTTTAGGATGTTTATATAGTCTCTAGAGAAGTTAGGATTGGGGTTTCCCCTTGCTCCACTATCCTCTAGTCCATTTACACCTAGCTACCCTTATCCTCTCTAGTATAACTAGAGTTTCCATGCTTATTTCTCAACATAAACTTGTATCTTCAATAAACCCTAATAAAAAATGACCAAATACCTCTGATGGAGTGCCCTGAGGGTGCCCAAAGGGGCCCTGAAGGTGCTCGAGAAGTTAGGGAGTGACAAAAGCTCGAGAAGGTTAGTAGGAAACTGACAGTCTCTTTTGTGTTGTCCTTCCTCGTTGCTCGTGGTTCTGACCACTTTGTAAAATAGTCAGTTGCCATGATGATGTATCTCTTCTGTGTAGAAGATGATGGGGTAATAGGACCCACAAAGTTGATGCCCCGCTTCTCAAATGGAAATATAGCCATAATTGGAGTAAGTGGTCACTTCATATTCTCCCTATTGTCATGCCGTTGACAATTACCACATATCTTAACATACTCGAATGTATCTTGGAAAATGCACGGCCACCAATATCCAGCTCTTAAATCTTTTTGGGTCGTCAACCATCCAACAAAATACCCCTAGGCACTTCATTTCAGATAACAAAATAATTTATTTCTACTCTTGTCATCACCTTACTTGCATAATAAACTGGTCTAAACCAGCCTTTTTGTTTTTCCTACATTAATACAGCTTCCACTGTAGTATCAAAGGCATCTCCAAACACATGGAATGGTAAACTCCAATCAGGAGGCTGCATTATTGGTGCTACTTGTAACATCTTCTTCAATAATGTGAATGCTTTTTCCTATTCTTCTATCCAGACGTACTTCACATCCTTCTTGATCAACTTGGTCAATGGAACACATACATGAAACAAATATTTCAAAAATCCATTAAGTCACTTGATCTGTCCAACAAATATGCTCAATTCCTTTAAATTTGCTGGTGCCTTAGCCTTTTGAATAGCTGCCACTTTCCTAGGATCAACCTGCATTCCTTCTTCTAAAATGATATGCCCTAGTAAAATCCCTCTTTTAATAGCAAAAGTACATTTGATTGGATTAAGAGTCAACCTAGCCATTTTGCATCTTTTAAAGCATAATATGAGTTGATTAAGGTGATCCATAGCCTTCCCAAATATACTAAAATCATTTAGAAAGACTCTCATGAATGTTGTCAAGTACAGAGGAAAGACTTGTTGTACCCATTTCTAAAATGTAGGTGGAGCATTTTTCAAGCCAAATACCATTACATTACTAGCATAGACTCCCCACTCTGTAACAAAAATAATCTTCTCTCTGTCTTCTCCTGCCATCTATGTCTAATTATAATCACTAAATCCATCCAAGAAACTATACATTTGATGACATGCAACTACATCCAACAAAGTATTCTTAAAATGGTAATGGGAAAGGATCAGTTATAGTGGCAGCATTTAATTTCCTGTAGTCAACACAGATTTTGAGTTTTCCATTCTTCTTTGGCACCATCACTATAGGTGATAACCATGTAACCTTCTCCAAAGGATAAATAAATCCCACTTTCAAAAGTTTATCCAACTCCTCCTTAACAACCTTTGCATGACTTGGATTCATCTTGTATCTCTATGAAATAACAGGAGCTGCATCTTTTTTGAGGTTGATCCTATGCATACAAAACCTAGGATCCACTCCCTTCATATCAGTGTAAGTCCATGAAAAAATATCTTTAAATTCCTATAATAGCTGACTCGGATCTATTTTGATCTAGTCTTCCACATTAACACTGACTTTGACCATCTGAGGATCCTCTACAAGACCTAAATTAAGATCCTACAAATCATCTTCTTGGACTCTTGTTGTTTTATCCATTTGCTCCTCAAAAGCCTTTTCAACCTAAATAATTTGTTGAACATGCATCTTTTCCTCCTGTTCAAATAACTTCATGTTTATGTCTTCATCTTCTGAATCTTCTTGTTTACTTTCACTCTGTTGTTGTGAAGCTTCATGTTTCTTCTGCCCCTTATAATGTTCTGAAATTCTGACCACATCTATATAAAAAACAGGTACAACTGTTTCATTGACGTTAAGGAAAGAATATTCTTCATCATCATCAACTTCCTTCACCATATTAATACCCTGTGCATACAAGGCTCTGGCTTCTCTAGGAAAAGTTGCACTAGGTACAATATTCATGTAAACTTTCTTCTCCCCCTTCTTGATTGTAATTTTAGCAGCTCCCCAATCCTGTTTGATCTTTGCTTGCTTGAACCAAGGCCTCCCTAACAAAATTGGATAAGGGATGTCTCCTTCATCCATTTTCAGAACCACAAAATTCACTGGAAAGGTAACTCCTGAAACAGTAATTTGCTGATTTCAGAGAATTCCTAGAGGTTGAATCCTCCTCTGATTTGCCATCTTCAATTAAAAAGGAGCTTCTTCTAGCTCAGATAGCTTTAATCTAGTATACACGAACTCAGGTAAAATAGTCACACCTGAACCTTCATCCAATAATGCTCCCTGAAATCTCCTGTTCCTAAAAATTAACAGTGATTTTGGGTACTTTGTAATCCACATCTTCAGCTTCAATCTGACATTCTTCAGATTCATCCACCTATTCTTCCTCCTCTCTCAAATTTCTAAGTACCTGTCTTTTAAACTAAGGAACCAAACTTAAAATCTGATCCATTGTAACTATGGTATTTCTCAAAACTTTAGCTCTCAACTGTGCCTCCCTTATCACTTGATGCTGGATCTCCTCCTGAATACTTAATTTTATATCAGGTATTTGTTGCTGCAATTTCTATTTACCATAGTTAGTTTTCTGATTCTTTTGAATTTCCTTCAAACATCCCTATCTGTGACCTGTCTTTGATTCTCCCAATACTGAGGGTGTTTCATCTCCTTATGGAATATAACAGGATCATCCACATACTTTCCACCTTCTAATCTTGTAACAACCAAAAGTGATGCTGATTTTTCAGGAATCTCCTCCACCTATATGCAATTTGAACAATCCCGCTGGACCTGCAACACATTGAGATAGTCCCCTTGTTGTGTCTGCAACACAAGTTCATTAACTTACTTGGCTTCCTCCACAATGACTACATTAGCCTGTGGTGGCATATTTTGTTGTGCTTGTGTAGGTGAACTTTGATTGTTATATTTGATAATAGGAATACCTCTCTCCTCTGTGTGTTTACATCACAATGAACAATTAGGACCCTACCTGTGATTCATTGCTCCATAATATAAAGAAGAAATAGGGTATGCCATTATGAATTCTGGGTGATAGAGCTTCATAAGTAAACGTTATGCAAGAATTTCATGAAAGCTTATGGGCTGGCCATAGAGGTGTTTGGGGTACTTCTACAAAGATCAAATAAATATATTGGTGGAAACACATGTATAAGGATGTTACTCATTTTGTGAAAACATGTACAACATTTCAAATGTATTCATCTATGAGACATTGGGATGGATTGCAATCCCCATGTGGATTTACTCATGATGCCTATAGGTCTTTGGCAAATGAGATATCTTGTACTTTCCCACGAATACTTGACTAATCAAGTGGGAGGGAGAGCTCTACGTACTAAGACAACAAATGCAATGTGCACTTTTCTCTTAGAAGAGATATTTTATCAATATGGCTGTGTGGAAGAAATTACAGCAGATAGGGGTGAATTGGATACAGATGAAGCCCATGATTTCTTTACATAGTTGGGGATAAAGCTTGCTTTAACTTTAGCTTATAATTCAGAAGGAAATGGAAAAAGTGAAAGAGGCCATTCACTTATTTTGAAGGCATTGGCAAAAGCATGTGGAAAGAAGATAAAAGGGTGGCCACAATTGCTCCCTTATGCTTTTTGAGCTGATTGAACAACTCATAGTGTTGTTACAGGATATATGTGTGTTGAATTGATGTATGGTTAAAAACCTATCATGCCAATAGAAGAGATGAAAATCACATGGAGTCTGCTACCTTGGGAAGAGGAGTTTAATTGAGAGGAGTGATTGGTCTTACTACGTATTAGACAGTAAGAAAGAAAGTCAAAAGACATATATGCAACAGTTGCAAAGTTAAGGGTAGCAAGGATATAGAACAAGAAACAATTTGATGAAAGACATAGATTGAGGCCAAGAACCATACAAGATGGTGATTTTGTGTTGGTTTCTGATAGCAATTTAGACAATTAGCATAGAGCCATGTGTAAATTCTCTAAATGATGGTACAGACTCTATGTGATAAGATAGATATTTGATAATACTACTTTTGCATTAAATGAGCTAGATGGGATAGCCATAAAACTTCCAATATTAGCAAAAAGAAACAAATTATTCAAGATGTGAGAATCTACTACTTATGAGTTGCTAGAATTGGAAGAAAATAGTGGCCATGATACAAGGGCTAGCCAGGAAGTTATGGAAGATGAAGAACAAAGGATATGGTTGCAGAGAATGAGGAGGACTCAGAAAATTTGATGACACCTAGGACTTTGGCACATACCGGAGGATGTGCAGATTGAGAGGGGATGGATGTTGTGCTCTATGTGGACACAATGTGAAAAATCCTAGAGTACATCATCATCCGGTTTTCTTATTAATCTAGAGAGTCAATGTCATATTAGTTATTAGTATCAGTGTCCATAGTATGGATGATTCAAAAATCACTACAAGGGAAGGGGGGAATAACGACACCAATTTTTGACGAAAATTAGTAGCATAAATAGCGACGGTACTCAGACAAAAAAAAGCACCGCCACCTCGAGCGTGGCATTTTGCAAAAGAGTTTGTGAAAGAGAGAGCAAAAGATCAAAGAGTGAAAGAGAGTGGGAGAGAAAGAGAAAGAGAGAAAGAGAAGGAGAGAGTGCTTCTCCCCGCTGCTATCACCGTCGTTCGTGAAGAAGAGGAGGAAGTGTACAAAGGGTGAAGAGGAGGCGTCGCGAATAAGAGACAAAGAATCCATCTTTGAGCCTTTATGGTGAGTACATTGCTCCCTCTTGCTTTGTTCTTGCTATTTCTCCTTTTCTTTTGTTATTTTTTGTTGAGATTAATGAGGTGCATTGAGGGAGAAAGAGAGGAAATAAGAGAGGGAGAACACTACAAGGATTTGGGCCACTAGCGACGCCGATTAGCGATGGCAGATAGCGGCGTCGCTATTTGCATCGCTAATAGCATCGCTATTTGCGTCGCATTTGGGACGCAAATAGCGACGCAAATAGCAACGGGCCGCAGTGAAAAAACGCGGCCAAAACCCGAGCGCGGTTTTCATTTATTTTGCTCCATTGAGAGTTTTGAGAGTGAGAGCGAGGGAGAGAGCGACCGTCGTGAGAGAAGGAGAGGAAGAAGACTTGCCACCCCGCCGCCGCCGTTGTTTGCGAAGGAGAGGAGGAGCCTTCATCGCAAAGAGAAGCTGCCCCACGCTCGTCATATCTCATCGGAGAGTCTCCCTCTCTCTTTCTTTTGCTTGTTCAAGGTTTAAATCACTCTCTTTTGCTTGTTTAGGAGAGGAAATGAAAGAGAAAGAGAGGGAGAGGGAGAGCGAGGGAGAGAAAGAGAAAGAGAGGGAGAGGGAGAGGGAGAGTGCATTCTCTCTCTCCCTCTCCCTTTTCTTGTTTAATGTTTAAATCACTTTCTTTTTTTCTTGTTTAGGAGAGGAAATGAGAGAGTAAGAGAGAAAGAGAGGGAGAGGGAAAGGGAGAGGGAGAGGGAGAGGGAGAGGGAGAAAGAGAAAGAGAAAGAGAAAGAGAGGGAGAGGGAGAGGGAGAGGGACAGGGAGAGGGACAGGGACAGGGACAGGGACAGGGAGGGGGAGGAAATGAGAGAGGGAGAGAAAGAGAAAGAGAGGGAGAGGGAGGGAGAGTGCATTCTCTCTCTCCCTCTCTCTTTTGCTTGTTTAATGTTTAAATCACTTTTTTTTTTCTTGTTTAGGAGAGGAAATGAGAGAGAAAGAGAGGGAGAGAAAGAGAGGAAGAGGAAGAGAGGAAGAGGGAGAGGGAGGGGAAGGAAATGAGAGAGGGAAAGAAAGAAAAAGAGAGGGAGAGTGCATTGTCTCTCTCCCTCTCCCTTTTGTTTGTTTAATGTTTAAATCACTTTATTTTTTTCTTGTTTAGGAAATGAGAGAGAAAGAGAGATAGAGAGGAAGAGAAAGAGAAAGAGAGGGAGAGGGAGAGGGAGAGGGAGGGGAAGGAAATGAGAGAGGGAGAGAAAGAGAAAGAGAGGGAGAGGGAGAGGGAGAGAAAGAGAAAGAGAGGGAGAGTGCATTCTCTCTCTCCCTCTCCCTTTTGCTTGTTTAATGTCTAAATCACTTTCCTTTTTGATTGTTTAGGAGAGGAAATGAGAGAGTAAGAGAGAGGGAGAGGGAGAGGGAGAGGGAGAGGGAGAGGGAGAGGGAGAGGGAGAGAAAGAGAGGGAGAGTGCATTGTCTCTCTCCCTCTCCCTTTTGCTTGTTTAATGTTTAAATCACTTTATTTTTTGCTTGTTTAGGAAATTAGAGAGAAAGAGAGATAGAGAGAGAGAGAAAGAGAAAGAGAGGGAGAGGGAGATGGAGGGGAAGGAAATGAGAGAGGGAGAGGAAGAGAACGAGAGGGAGAGGGAGAGGGAAAGGGAAAGGGTGAGAGAGAGAGAGTGCATTCTCTCTCTCACTCTCCCTCTTGCTTGTTTAATGTTTGAATCACTTTCTTTTTTTCTTGTTTAGGAGAGGAAATGAGAGAGAAAGAGAGAAAGAGAGGGAGAGGGAGAGAGAGGGAGAGAAAGAGAGGGAGAGGGAGGGGAAGGAAATTTAAGATAATAGACTTATCGATAATGGTATGCAATGTGCTTTGCCATGGGCCACGTACATTGGTGACTCTTTAAGATGGCTTAAAAATGGTCAATTCCTTCATAATGTCCAAGTAGGGGATCTAATTGTGATATGCATAATTCATTGTTTTTGTATTAACTTTATAGGCATAACAAATTAGAAATCATGCCAACTAGTCAACGGAAGGACTAAAAGAAAATGATACCCTAGCTAATGGTCATTACGGTACTTCATCAAAATGAACCCAAAAGTATTGTTATAGAAAAAGAATCCCTTAAATTGAGTAAAGGATATTTTCTCTCAGGTCTTATGACTATGAGTAGAATTGATATTTTCTCTCAGGTCTTATAACATCAGAAAATCTCTCAACTACTATATACAATGCAAGATTTATGGTCAACTTGCAACTTGACGTACATCTCCATAAAGCTATCCATTTAAGCCTTGTTTGCTGTAATGTAGATAAGATGGAAAACGAAGAAGGTCTTATTGTTCAAGACCGCGAGACGTATCTTAATCAATGTGTCCCATGTCCTTGCTCTCAATGCAAGTTGGCAATTAGACGAAAACGCCGATTGTCTATAGAACACGTACAACGATTTGGCGAGTTTCAATCTGAGATCATTGATCAAGCAATTGCAGATTTTCAACAAACGGTAATTTGAAGTTAATATTAATCATGCATTGTGCTCTCAATCTAATTGAAAACCATACACAATAAGATAGGGTCTTGTTGGCAAATTTTCTATCCAGGGGGTGATGTCTCAACCCAAGGGGGAGTGCACCCTTTGCAGCCAATTAGAAGAGTTCATGGACATGCGATGGATGGATTGCAGGAGCCAATCCACCACTCGCAAGGCCCATCTATACTGTCAATGCCAGAGGAGACAGACAACCTTCCCGACCTACCTACAAACTTGGAGCTTGAGATGGAGGCAATGATCGATGCATTGATTCCCATGGATGTTGAGACATCTGACCCACTTAGAGAGGAAGCATCCATGCCATTATATGATGGGTGCCGAGTATCTCGGTTGAAGACATTGCTTGCACTCTTAAGTAGGCAAGCAAAATACGGTTGGAGCGATACGAGTGTGGCTGAGTTATTTAGGTACCTTGCACATAGGCTTCATTGATTTTTTTTTTAACAGTATTATTGCAAACATTTGTATTTTTTCAAGGTGTTTTATGATTTTTCTCAGGTTATTGAAATATCATATATTACCACCTGCAAATACCATGCCTGAGTCTCGTGATGATGCACGACATGTTTTACGGAAGCTTGGTATGGACTACAATAACATCCATGCATGTATCCATGACTGCATATTGTTTCGAGATGAATACGAGACTATGGAGACATGTCCAAAGTGTGGTGCTCACAGGTATCGATAGGACTTGCAAGGGCAAACCATCCCTCAAAAAGTTCTCAGACACTTTTCGCTCATCCCCCGCATAAACCACATGTTTCGCACGTCTGCCATAGCAAGCTTGACAACGTGGCATGTGCAGAATAGGTCCACAGATGGAGTTCAACGAATATCAGCGGATTCGCGCGCATGGAGCCACATTGACTCTACCTTCCCAGGCTTTGCGCGAGAGCCAAGGAATCTTCAGCTCGGTCTCGCCATGGATGGTGTGAACCCATTCGGTCTGCGCTCGACTTCTTACAGTGTGTGGCCTATAGTGCTTGTCAACTACAACATCCCTCCATGGCTTTCTACGAAGAAAGGACATCTCATCCTTAGCTTGCTCGTCCTGGGCCGCTACAAAGTAAAAAATATAAACGTGTATCTTTGTCCATTAGTCGATGAGCTTAAGATTTTGTGGGAGGAGGGGGTCACTGTGCAAGATATGGGCAGGCGCGATGGTCAGCGGTCAGCCAACATTCAAGCCTTTCTCATGTGGACGATGCATGACTTTCCGGGATTGGGAGAGTGCTCAGGTGAGCAGACCTTTGTTCTCACTGGTAATATCTATATTTTATTTCATTCAATCAAGTATTCACTAGGTCATGGCTCACCTTACAGGTCTGATTACCCTAGGTTATCATGCATGTTCATTGTGTGGGCCACAGTTAGACTCCCGAAGGTCACGAACCATGAAGAAGATGGTATATCAAGGACACGCCGCTTTCTTTCCGGAGGATCATGAACTCAGGAAAGGTTTTCTTGGATGACCTCCAGCACGTATGAACGCTGCAAGCTTGTATGAGCTGAAAATGGTAGACCCGAAATCACATCCAAATGGAATGCGACGATTCTCAGTTTTCTACGAGTTGCCATATTGGACCCACTTACAGGTCAACCACTTTTTGGATCCCATGCATATTTTCAAGAATGTGGGCAGCTTGCTATGGGACCACATCACAGGAAAGAGAGACACTATAGGGTCACGAATGGATTTAAAGGAGGTAGGTAAGATGGAGGCGCTTTGGCCGTAGTCGAGTACTGAAGGGAGAGTCCAGCTTCCTCGCGCTCCCTGGGTTTTGTCTACCAAAGAAGAGCACATTGTGAAACAAGTAATCAAGTCTATCCGCACTCCGACAGGTATGATGCATTCTCTCAGGTCTGCATTTTCTAAAGATGACCAATTGTCTGGGCTAAAATCCCATGATTGGCATAAGATATGTCAGGTTTGTGAACAGAATGGATTTTAATTAGCGTGGATATTTTGCAATTTGAAAAGTGGCCATTATTCATAATGCTTTCTCATTTGTGGTAGTTTGTCCTACCGATCGCGATCGCAAGATGCCTTACTCCAGAAATTCATGGGGCCATTTACAAGTTGTTGACTTTGGTGCAATGGATCTCACAGAAAGAGATTAAGACGTCCTCTATTGAATCCATAAGTGGGGAGCAGTTGAGACGATCTGTCTCTTTGAGAAATACATGCCTACTAGCATGCTCACGATACAAGTTTACCTTCTTATGCATCTTATGGACTAAGTGGAGATTGCTGGACGTGTCCATACGCGATGGATGTTCTTCCTTGAGCGCTTCATGAAAACCTTGAAAGGCTTTGTACAACAACGAGCTCGTCCAGAAGGTAGCATGGCAGAAGGTTGATAGAGGCGTTAGTGCATATCTCACAATGGCTACCAACGGTGGAACCAGACAATGAAATGCTATGGACGCTGAAGGATGATGATAGGCTGACTGGAGATGTGGTGGTTGGAAATGGGTTAGAAAAAAGAATGGATGCCTCAACGGAAGAGAAGGTGAATTGCTTTTGTATGTTGCACCATGCCTCCATGGAGACGTGGCTCGCCAAGTACCAGATTGCAAGGCAAGATTGTGAGGAAGCGCGAGCTGAATTTCGACGCAGTATGTATCACCGACCGATTCGATATCCCGAAGGCATGGAGGATATGCCGCGGTTTATGTCAACACGATGGTTGCATGGAGCCTTGACCGCAGCATCCAACGAAGGGATAGAGGTCTCAATGGAGGAGTGGGAGTTCTCGAGGGGATGTAGTCCAAAGGTAATGAGGGGTTTAGAATGTGTCATATCTAAATTTGCTTGCTACATCTAATTTGAGTGTTTCAATGTACAATACAAAATATATAGTGCAGCGTGGTCACGCGAATGGCATTTTCGCCTGGAGCACATTGACAAAATGCACTCCACAATGGACTGTGGTGTCATGGCAAGGTTTGAGCAAGAGAGCCGGCGACGAGCAATGGATCCAAACATGGTTGTGGATGAGATGGAGTATTTTGGGAAATTGCAAAGTATTATTACGGTGGATTACCGTAGCTTCTCCATGATACTATTCGATGTGCAGTGGTTCAAAGTGGTACTTGGTAGAGCTGGAGCAATAGTTCGACGAGGTCCATCTAGATTTCTTGAAATAGATTCCGAAAAAAAATGGACGGATTTGCGTGACACCTTTGTGTTGCTGGTCCATTGTGAACAGGTGCAAAGAGTCATTTGCTTACTAATTGTAATACGACATGGTTTATGTCACAATGGTTTGAACTCACTTTGTAAGTGTTTGTGAACAGGTAATCTTCTATCCAAGCCCTCGACAACCTCGATGGTGGTATGTTATACCTTCAACTCCTCGAGGTGCGAGAGTATATGATCAAAGCGATGTTCTAGGCATAGATGAAGAAAATATGCAAATAGAGGGGTCGATATTACAAGGGGTGGAGGCCACCGCAAGCTTGGAGCCTGCATCGGCTAACAATGATGGAAATACAGAAGTCCAAGAATTTTTTGAGAGTGAGGCCGACTCGTTCTTTTGTGGTGACATGTCTATCGACCTTCCAGTGTATGCAGAGTTGTGTCAGGAGATAAACATGGGACCATAGAATACTTCATTCTTGGAGAATTGTATTACTCAATTCGTTGTTTAGATCTTCCATAAAGGTACATAAGATATGCATTTTAAGAGGGATTTTTCAAAAATGATTTATATTATTGTGCTTTGTATAGTTTAAATTGATTATTCTAACATCATTTTTTATCTGTATAGGTGACATTTTCAGGATGAGTCAAGGGATGAGCGATGAGGAGTTTCAGGACATGATGGCACGCATGTCTCCAGATCAGCTCGCGAGATTCAGAGAGATGGCAGACTAGGATTTGTCTCATTCTTCATCAGGGCGCTCTGCTAGATATGCTTCAGCGTGATCAGATGCTTCAGCTTCGAGCAAACGATCTCGACGCTCACGACTTGGGCCAAAGGGAGGGACTGCAGGAGGATCAGGTGGGTGCTGCTGTGGAGACACGGACGTGGTGTCTTCGTCTCGTCATTCACCTGGAGCTGCGTCACCTCCAGGATTTGTCACACCTATGGGGACGTCTACTCTAGTTACTCCGGCTTTTGCGCAGCTATCAGCAGGTGGCACGCCTTTTGGTGGCACTCCTTTTGGTGGCACCCCCTTTGGTGGCACCCCTTTGACTGGCACTCTGAGAGAGGGTACCCCCGTCGGTACACCGGATGTACAGGGGTCTCCTGGATATGCCCAAGAGCATGGACGGAGATGGGAGAGGGCCCATCTTAGGCAGACTCCTAAGGGTTATGGATATCTAGTTGATAGTAGGTCAGGAGCCATCATCATGAATGATGAGGGGAGGAGGGTGATGGCTCGTATGAGGGAGTTGTGCCAACAAGTTTTTTGGCACAACGTCTTGGATCATTGGAATAACATACCGGAGGGGAGCAAGGACTACATAGTAGCATCCTTGCATGAGGAGTTTCCGGTGCCAGCCGCCATAGTAGATAGATTCTCTACAGGTTGGATGATGGATTGCATGCGTGCATACATGTCACATAGACGATCCAACGCACGCAAGGCAATCAAGAGTGGGGCTACAAAGCCCGAGTGGTTAGATACAGACGAATGGCACCGACTGAGGGAGGAGGCTACAGATTCGCCAGGACGTTGGAGTCAGCAACGGGAGGCAGTGAGGGCACGAATCGAGGCCGGAGTGGTGCATCATCTTAGGAGTGGCGGCCACAGGACATATTTGGAGGACTTTGTAAGTTTCTCTTTTGTTTTGCTTATTTGTTTTTTTGAAATATTCTTTGTACTGACAATCATGTTTCTAACAGTTAGCATTTTGTTTTCTTTCTAGCACTCCATTACAAATCGTGATCTGCAAGGCCTTGAGACTCGATATGCAGAGAGGCATAGTCTCAATGTATTGATCAACCGATTGTATAGATGTGGCGGCCCTGTAAGTCACTCATCTTTCTTGTCCGTAGTTACCATGAGATATTTGAATGCATTATTTTATGGTGGATTGATATGTTGTTTCTTTTTTTGGAGAATCCGTTTGATGCTCCTTTGCGATGGGACGAGCTTTTGGGGGACGAGGATTTCTAGCTCGCCCTTGGATCCTTAGAGCTCACACACCTTTGGTTTTTAGTCGCCTGATCTATGTAGACATTTTCTATGTATTAGTGATATCCTTTCATGATTGTACCAATTGCATTTTATGCGATCATGTATTTATTTCATGTATCAGTTTTATGATTTCAGTATACATTCTTTTTGTTTGCAAGCGCTTTGTATGCAGCAGTGCAGAAACTATTTTGTATGGCTCTCATACAACACATAGTGCTATATGTGGCTGCCCTGCCACAAATTTTTTTTTTCCTTGTTACCGTCGCTATTTGCGTTGCAAATTTACTGCTCGTGTCGCTATTGGCCTCGCTATGAGTGTCGCAATTTTATTGGTTGCGTTGCTATTTGCATCGCTATCTGCGTCGCATTTAGGATATTTCATGGTTAAAAGCTTTTTGAAAGAAACTCCCTACACCTTGACACGTCACAAGGGCCATTGCACTTGAGAAGGAGTAACCAAGTCCACTAACGAGAAGCTCAACTCAACTCACTTGTTTGGACACCTTTAGGAGTGTTTTCAGAGTGTTAGATAGAGGCATTAGAGATTATACCAACACTTCTGATACGCTCACTTCCACCTTGACAACTTTTAGGATAGAAGATTCAACATGTGAATAATCCTATTGACCAATTTTCCACACTGGAACAAGTTCCAGACGGGTTTGTTTTATGGTTGTGAGTGTACGCTCAAGCATATGATTATGGGAAGCATCTTCCATGGAAAAGTCAATTAATCCTTCAGATTTCATGATAGCATTACAATATGAATGGATTATGGCATCTACACATAGCTTTTGTAAGTTTCGTAAAGCTGATTAATGCTAGACATCACAAACTCCAACATACATGTGAATGCAGGAAATAGCCGGCCTTCTAACCTCTTTCAAGAGGTTTAGTATTAAATGTTAATCTGAGAAGCATCAGTAGGTGCTAGTTGTGATCCAATACAGAAATCAAATTCGCATGACATTGCATGGTCAAACGAACAATAAGTCTTTGCTAATGTTCTCTGATTTTGTTTTTAATGTCTTCACAGGCATCAGGTTGCAATGTCACTGAAAACTCTGGTAGATCTGGTATCTTTTATGAAATCTTCTCAAGGCTGCTGCCACTTTGTTTGTGTGCTTTGCTGGTTGCATCCTTTGATTTCTTCTTAGACAAGTACTTCATGACTTCCCATAGAGGAAGGCCCTTGTTGCTGGAGTGTTTGCACAGAAATCAGCACAGAACCATTTGCTCTCCATTAAAGAACTCTCAGACAGTTGTAGGCATACTTTTCCCTTTTAAAACCAGGATGACATTCTAGTTCTCCTCTTCAGCATTTCCATTTTTGGGGAAAGGAAAATAGGAGCCTTTATGGTAATACAAATTCTATCTTCAGCATGTTCCGCTTTTAAAATATACTTCTCTTGAAGAGCCTTTTCTTGTGTAGTTGATGCAGTTGATGCTACTTCCACTTGCTTCAGCCTCTTGACAGATTTAAGGAGGTCCTCTCGTCTGGGTTGCAATCTTCAGAGGGAAAAGAAGACAGCACCATCAATAGAGATGGCGACAACGAGAGAGGAGCACAACTGGGAGGCTTGGTCCTTGAAGTAGTGACGGCACGAGAAGCCCATGCCATCGAAGAAGCTAAAGGTTATGTGCTTGGCTAGCACAACCACATGGATGGAGGTGGCGAGGGCACGGCAGTCCCCTCTGCAGAGGATGCTCTGAATGTAATGGTGTCGCTTGACTTGAGCGGGGGGTGCTGCAGCTTTCTTCTCAGTAGCAGGAGCTTTGGCTTTGCGGTGGATCTTAGCACTTCCGATTCAAGGAAAACAGCTAAAGACTAGCCTCCATCACCATCAATCTCGCAAGAAAGGGCATGTGAATACGGGAGTCAGAGAGGCAATTATTGTCGACAATCTTGTTTAGGTCTTTGTCTTCCTCTCTCCTCCTCCGTCATCCGAGCTCGTCACCTTTAATCTGTGTTCGTTAGCTTCCTTCACTTCTGCTGTGTTCCAGAAAACCAGAGTCGAGGACTCAAAGCCGAAGCTTGAACTTCAGATTTCCATGTTGTTTACTATCGACAATCACCTCCTCTATCATCGGCTTGATCACCTTCATGTTCATCTTGTTTGCTCTGCCCTTTAGCCCCCGTCGTCTATTCCGAAAAAAAATTCATCTCTTCCCCAAAGAAGGAGTCTCCCTTTGCTTCGATTCCAATTCGTATGCTTTTTTTTTCTGTTCTTCTCGTGTTCCTGTTCTCCTCACTGATTGCTTCCAAAGGTCTTCCCCCTTTCCTCAGCGCTTTCTCCTCTTTCAAAAATAGTGTTCTTTTTCTTTCCCCCCAAAAAACTCTTTTAAAAATAGTTCTCTTTTGCTTTCTTCCCCAGCACCCCAGTTGATACAACCCCTGGTAGCTCACACATTAAAAAAAACTGAAAACTTTGTACCAAGACTGCACCTCTACTTTGCCTAACTTCATCTATGAAAGCAAAGCACACATCAAAGTGCTCCTCCATGTTAACATCCTCACTATCAAGCACACTGATTTGCTTGTACTTGAAATCTGAAGGATAACGCGGCTCGATTGTGTTTGCAATTGTAAGGATGTGCCATTTATGATCTCAGCAATTCCTGTAATATTTCCGCACACTGCGTACCGTAAATATTGACTTTCCGCATGCCGTGTAAATCCTGTGCAAGGGTATCACCTACATCGTATTATTGGTAGCTTAATCCATACCATTCACGCTAAAAAATGAGGCCGCCACATTGTAAATTAGAGGCTGGGGGAAGGGATAATAGTTAAAAAAAAATTTGCCTTGGATTTATCCAATTGCCCCTTCAAAAAGGGTGTTCCCACACGGTTTTTACGGTCCTCAACCCTAGCCTCTAATTTACAATGTGGCGGCCTCATTTTTGAGCGTGAATGGTATGGATTAAGCTACCAATAATACGATGTAGGTGATACCCTTGCACAGGATTTACACGGCGTGCGGAAAGTCAATATTTACAGTATAATATTTCCGCACACTGCGTACCGTAAATATTGACTTCCCGCACGCCGTGTAAATCCTGTGCAAGGGTATCACCTACATCGTATTATTGGTAGCTTAATCCATACCATTCACGCTCAAAAATGAGGCCGCCACATTGTAAATCAGAGGCTGGGGTTGAGGACCGTACAAACCGCATGGGAACGCCCTTTTTGAAGGGGCAATTGGATAAATTCAAGGCAAATTTTTTTAATTATTATCCCTTTCCCCCAGCTGATGCATGGCTGGAGGAGAGGGAGTGTGGGGAGGAATGGCCAAGGAGGAGTGAGTCGGATTGCATGAGGAGGAGTCCTCCACGTGTGTGAAGGCCCTCTTTTCCCCCCATGCCTATATAAACACCCCTAGGAAGAGGCTGGGAGGGGGGTCGCCGTGCTGAAGGGGAGGTCGCGTGCTGAAGGAGAGGTCGCCATAGAGGGTCGCCGTGCTGAAGGGGAGGTCGCGTGCTGAAGGAGAGGTTGCCGTAGGAGGTCGCCGGCTGAAGGAGGATCAGAAAAGAAGGAGAGGAGACGTGGCTGCCGCCATCGCCATAGACCAGGGCGGCGTGGGAATAGAGGGGGGCGGGGAATCGCTGGCCGCTGGGGAGCCGCCGACAGGCCGCCGCCATCCTCGCCTTGTCACGACCCTTCCCAATCATTGGTACCCCCCTGACGTGGCCGCTGCCACCCAGAAGCTTCTTAGAAGCTTCTTTAAGAAGCTTCTAAGGGGGCTTTCTTAAGCCCCCTTCCCACTAGATCCCCATAAAGTCCATTCATACTCCCCGGGACTTTGAAGAGGAGAAGGTGAAGCCCATAAAAACCTCCCACAAGACCCTTCGTAAAAGGCTTTTCGAAAAAAGACTTCAAAGCCCACAAGCCATCTGTGAATCAATTCCGTGCCAACCCGGGTTTTCCCTAAAGAACTCATAAAGCCCTCTTCCGCAAGCACCATCTATCCAAAATCTCGTAAAGGAATCTACTGCGTACGAGGGAAAAAGGCAAAGGTCGGGAGGTTGCATGCCAAGGCAAGTCAATTCGTAGACCGCAAAGGCTAACGAGAAGCCGAGACCACGCCCACAATGGCCCCAAAAAGATCACAAGGTGCGCCTGCGGGAGGTTCATCTCCGAGCATACAAGTGGATATCTCCCCGAGCCCACAAGTCCAGGTTCTTTCAAGTTTATTTTCGCTTAAAGAAATGATTAGGTGCGCTTAGTTCCATAGGGAAGAATGCATTTTACGCTTATTTTTAATGCATGTGGCAGTGGTAAAAAGACATTTGATAAAGTATCTCTTGAAACGTTAGGCAAGGTTGAAGTATGTCATGAATTCGAAACGGGTTGCCCACCTTAGGAGACTAGCTGCATGATGCTATTTTGGTACATTATCAAAGTAATGAGTCTAAACATGTATTACTTAGGCAAAGAAATGGAATTTATAAGTGCATTTTTTCTTCTTAGACATGGTAGGAATAAGTATGTGCCGCCTGTTAGGCAACATCCTCCTCGTAATGATTTCATGAGAAAAGTTAACACCCATAAGATATTATCCGAAAAGAAATAGAAGAGAGTACGGAAATGATCTTATGGGCTTGCAAGTGGCATGTAAAATGGAATAAATTATCACTAGCTGTAGTTTTGTATGAACTTCATTGTAGCTAGGAGAACGTTGC
Source organism: Lygodium microphyllum (assembly GCF_053477565.2). Lineage (NCBI taxonomy): Eukaryota > Viridiplantae > Streptophyta > Polypodiopsida > Schizaeales > Lygodiaceae > Lygodium > Lygodium microphyllum. Next base: position 61,494,258 of record NC_141162.1, read on the forward strand.
GTATTGCATAGTCATCATGCAAAAATGTCATTCATTAGGAGCCGCATTTAGGAGTCAAAGCATAAGATTCTAAGTATAGACAATAAGGTTGTAGGCATGACTATTTGATGTAAGTCCTAGTAGGACCTAGGAAAGTTAGTGTCCAGGTTATCAGGCATTTTTACCTTACCAAGGAAGGATAGGGTTATTGTGAACCATGTGATGCGTAGAAGCAGTGAATCGCATGTTTACACGTATTGGTGTAATTGTAACTATTAATCTCCACTAGATCTAGTTTATTACCTTTAGGAAATGTTCATCCGTGACGCAAGACAAGTATATTGAGTTGACTAAGTCACCTAAACCACAAGGATTCTTATGGACATGGTTGGGTCGATATGATAGGTATCTCAAGTGCTAACTAGGGTTTAGTGCAATAAGAATTCGACCTAGTTTTACACTGGTTGCCAAGTCAAAACCCGCAAACCCAAAGATCTTACACACATTCACGAGATGTCGAATCAATTGGATGCTCATGCATAAAATGATCTAAGGTTTTATCCTAAGGATCATTCGTTCAAATGATGAAACTCCGACTGGGTTGGAAATTCCTAGGACCGTGGACCAATATAATTAGGAATGGGTTGGGTAAGAAGACACCCTAAACCCTGCTACTCGCCTGAAGTTAATTCCATAACCTGAATACGCCATTCAATGGGTGAAATGATCCCGTGGAATAGATACAACACATGTACAAAAAGTTGCAACATCGCATAGACTTGAGATTTGTCCACGAGAGAGTTTTGTCATTTCTTGGAAATGATGTTGGCAAGTTATTGCGCTAAGTTAACCTACAAAAGGATGAGTAATCATCCTGTTACATCACCTTTCTGGGAAATAGTTGCTAAGGAAAAGGAAAGTTAGGTATTTGCCTGGAAGCAATTGACCAATCAATAGATTGAAGCGACATGGTCGCTGGAATCTACCATAACAAAACCTAAAGTATTGGTAGGGTATGACCCTAACCCAAGAATGATAGGAATCTTGCCAAGTTGCAATTGATTCCGGATCGAATGCGGGTTGTATTCGGAGAAAAGGAGTCACTCCTTAACAGTTTGCCAGCTAAACGACCATTGGAATTGATTGTGCTTGTAACAGTTTAGAAAGCACTGTTTGCATTGTTTGCTCAATGAACTAAAGGATGAAATGATATCTAAATACTTTAGGTTGAAGGCCTGAAGGGAGAGGCAGCTTCAGTTACCCCCGACTGCCTGCCTGACCCTAACCAAGGGGGTTGTTAACCGCGCCGGGAACGTGGACCGAACCCGCCGTGAGAGGTCTCTCCGTTGAGTTCTACTTGGAGCAGGAGGACGCTTGGGTGCCAGAGGGGGCTCTGGCCGTAAATCCCTCGCCTTCCGCGCCCTGCACAAGAGGCTAACATGACTCGGGATTGGATCTCGAGGCCAGCATACTAGTCTACGGGCAGAAGGTTGGATTAGTGATCCCTGGTGGATTACTGGATAGCCTTCGGGCGGATTATGAAAAGCCTACGGGCGGAACTCCTTGTATTTCAAAGATAAAAGGATAAAATGATAATAAAGAAGTTGTTTGACATTGTTTTCTTTATGTCCTGTGATAAGATTACGTGAAGGAACCAGTGCTTAACAGGGTTAATCAAGGAAGCTGTTTGTTATATGTCAAATTAATGTGGTAGGTAATTACATAACTAAAACAAACCGAGGAAAGTGCGGAGGATGGACCATGGGTCCGTCCTATGGATGGTATCAGAGCCTTGTTCTATAGTAAATAAGTCCATTGTCAATAGAAAATTCATGATACTTGGCCTGTAACTTCAGATTCTGATCCTTGGTAGATATTTCTTTTATCATTGCTTGGTAGGCTAAGTCATGGCATGCCTCCTCTCTAGCTAGTTCGAGTATAGGGTTGCTTGGCATAGATACCTTTGTAGCCAGAGATCTGGCCGTTGATGGATTCTGCAAGATTAGGGAATTTAGGAATGCCTTGCGACTGAGTGCATCGGCAACCACATTCTCTTTCCCCGGTCGATACTTGATTTCAAAATCATACTCCTCCAATACTTCGATCCATTGACGTTGCCTCATGTTGAGCTCGTTCTGGGTAAAAATCCGTTTGAGACTCCTATGATCTGTTACTAGAGTAAACTTGTTACCCAACAGGTAGTGTCTCCAAAGCTTTAGAGCATGGATGACAGCTAATAACTCCAGATCATGCGTGGCATAATTCTTTTCATGACTCTTCAATTTCCTTGAAGAGTATGCTACTGGATGACCTTCCTGCATAAGAACACACCCCAAGGCAAGAATGCTGGCATCAGTTACTACCTCGAACTCCTTATTGAGGTCAGGAAGTTTCAGAATAGGTGCTGATACTAAACATTCCTTCAATTGGTCGAAGCTATTTTGCTCGTGAGTTGACCATGTAATGCAAGTCTGCTTCTTTAGTAAGTCGGTAAGAGGTGCTGCAATCAAAGCATAGTTTTTTATAAAGACCCTATACCATCCTCTCAAGCCAAGAAAACTGTGTATCTCTTTGACGGATACTGGTATTGGCCATTCAAGCACATCTCTGACTTTGGCTAGATCTACTGATATTCCTTCTGATGATACTATGAATCCTAGATATTCAATCTGACGCTTGAAGAATGCACACTTCTTCATTTTTGCATACAGTTTATGAGACCTCATTGTCTCCAAAACAATCCGTAGTTGAGGTTCATGACCTTCTTCCTGTTTAGAATAGACTAAAATGTCGTCGAAGAAGACAAGCACGAAATCATCAAGATATGGGAGTGCCGGGCGGAGCTACAATGAAGTTCATACAAAACTACAGCTAGTGATAATTTATTCCATTTTACATGCCACTTGCAAGCCCATAAGTTCATTTCCGTACTCTCTTCTATTTCTTTTCGGATAATATCTTATGGGTGTTAACTTTTCTCATGAAATCATTACGAGGAGGATGTTGCCTAACATGCGGCACATACTTATTCCTACCATGTCTAAGAAGAAAAAATGCACTTATAAATTCCATTTCTTTGCCTAAGTAATACGTGTTTAGACTCATTACTTTGATAATGTACCAAAATAGCATCATGCAGCTAGTCTCCTAAGGCGGGCAACCCGTTTCGAATTCATGACATACTTCAACCTTGCCTAACGTTTCAAGAGATACTTTATCAAATGTCTTTTTACCACTGCCACATGCATTAAAAATAAGCGTAAAATGCATTCTTCCCTATGGAACTAAGCGCACCTAATCATTTCTTTAAGCGAAAATAAACTTGAAAGAACCTGGACTTGTGGGCTCGGGGAGATATCCACTTGTATGCTCGGAGATGAACCTCCCGCAGTTGCTCCTTGTGACTTTGGCTTTGGAGCCATCGTAGATGTAGAGGATTTGGGCTCCGGGGTTTGTCCTTACCCTTTTCGGCTCTTTAAATTTCCTCCGAGTCTTGGCAAGTAGTCTAAAAATATGTTTTTCTTCTCCCTTATGTAGGAATACCCCTTTATAGGGTATGGATTTAAGATTCCGGAAAGCTCATGGAAACGGCTTATGGGAGGTCCCTTTTCGGCTCTTGACAGCAGTAAGCCCTAAGCATATCCTCAATGATTTGATTTACTCACTCTGTTTGTCCATCTGTTTGGGGATGTCTAGAAAGCTCCGCCCGGCACTCCCATGGAATGTTACGGGACTTGCGATCTAGGTCTTCCCGCGTCTGCCACGTAGCGGAAGTATCCTGGCCGTTCCCACTTAGGATCGACCTGAACTTGGGTTTTCCTGTTTGGTCATTAGCTAGCAACAACTAGCGTCAGACCCGAGCGAACTACTTTACGCAGAAACGCCAGGTCCGAAGCGGATTCACGCTGCTCTTGGTTCAAGGAGAATGGGAAACGAGAGGGATGCAAGGCTCGACCTCTCTGCCATAAGGCATAGTCCCATTCCGTTCCCCTAAAACAACGTGAATCGGGTAATGGTTAATTCTAAATCATTGTTCTCGTTACTTGTTTCGGTGATGACGATCATCCTCTGTTCGTTGAAGACTTTGAGAAAAGTTTCCGGCTGACCGGGACCACCCATCCATAGGACGGACCCATGGTCCATCCTCCGCACTTTCCTCGGTTTGTTTTAGTTATGTAATTACCTACCACATTAATTTGACATATAACAAACAGCTTCCTTGATTAACCCTGTTAAGCACTGGTTCCTTCACGTAATCTTATCACTGGACATAAAGAAAACAATGTCAAACAACTTCTTTATTATCATTTTATCCTTTTATCTTTGAAATACAAGGAGTTCCGCCCGTAGGCTTTTCATAATCCGCCCGAAGGCTATCCAGTAATCCACCAGGGATCGCTAATCCAAGCTTCTGCCCGTAGACTAGTATGCAGGCCTCGAGATCCAATCCCGAGTCACGTTAGCCTCTTGTGCAAGGCCCGGAAGGCGAGGGATTTACGGCGACCCCCCTCCCAGCCTCTTCCTAGGGGTGTTTATGTAACGTGTCCACTAGAATCCTCTAGGACACGTCTTGGCAGTCCATCGGAAGGCTGTCTAGAGAACTCCGCCCGGCATTCCCATGGAATGTTACGGGTTTTGTAATCTAGGTCTTTCCACGTCTTCCACGTAGCGGAAGTGTCCTGGCCGTTTCCCACTTAGGATCGACTGGAATTAAGGTTTTCTAGTTTGGTCATTAGCTAGCGGCAACTAGCGTCAGACCTGAGCGAACTACTTTACGCATAAACGCCAGGTCCGAAGTGGATTCACGCTGCACTTGGTTCAAGGAGAATGGGAAACGAGAGGGATGCAAGGCTCGACCTCTCTGCCATAAGGCATAGTCCCATTCCGTTCCCCTAAAACAGCGTGAATTGGGTAATAGTTAATTCTAAGTCATCGTTCTCGTTACTTGTTTTGGAGATGACGATCATCCTCTGTTTGCCGAAGACTTTGAGAAAAGTTCCCGGCTAACCGGGACCACCCATCCATAGGACGGACCCATGGTCCATCCTCCGCACTTTCCTCAGTTTGTTTTAGTTATGTAATTACCTACCACATTAGTTTGACATATAACAAACAGCTTCTTTGATTAACCCTGTTATGCACTAGTTCCTTCACGTAATCTTATCACAGGACATAAAGAAAAACAATGCCAAACAACTTCTTTGTTATCATTTTATCCTTTTATCTTTGAAATACAAGGAGTTCCGCCCGTAGGCGTATTCATAATCCACCCGAAGGCTATCCAGTAATCCACCAGGGATCACTAATCCAAGTTTCCGCCCGTAGACTAGTATGCGGGCCTCGAGATCCAATCCCAAGTCACGTTAGCCTCTTGTGCAGGGCCCGGAAGGCGAGGGATTTACGGCCAGAGCCCCCTCTGGCACCCAAGCGTCCTCCTGCTCCAAGTAGAACTCAACGGAGAGACCTCTCACGGCGGGTTCGGTCCACGTTCCCGGTGCGGTTAACAACCCCCTTGGTTAGGGTCAGGCAGGCAGTCGGGGGTAACTGAAGCTGCCTCTCCCTTCAGGCCTTCAACCTAAAGTATTTAGATATCATTTCATCCTTTAGTTCATTGAGCAAACAATGCAAACAGTGCTTTCTAAACCGTTACAAGCACAATCAATTCCAGTGGTCCTTTTAGCTGGCAAACTATTAAGGAGTGACTCCTTTTCTCCGAATGCAACCCGCATTCGATCCGGAATCAATTGCAACTTGGCAAGATTCCTATCATTCTTGGGTTAGGGTCATACCCTACCAATACTTTAGGTTTTGTTATGGTGGATTCCAGCGACCATGTCGCTTCAATCTATTGATTGGTCAATTGCTTCCAGGCAAATACCTAACTTTCCTTTTCCTTAGCAACTATTTCCCAGGAAAGGTGATGTAACAGGATGATTACTCATCCTTTTGTAGGTTAACTTAGCGCAATAACTTGCCAACATCATTTCCAAGAAATGACAAAACTCTCTTGTGGACAAATCTCAAGTCTATGCGATGTTGCAACTTTTTGTACATGTGTTGTATCTATTCCACGGGATCATTTCACCCATTGAATGGCGTATTCAGGTTACGGAATTAACTTCAGGCGAGTAGCAGGGTTTAGGGTGTCTTCTTACCCAACCCATTCCTAATTATATTGGTCCACGGTCCTAGGAATTTCCAACCCAATCGGAGTTTCATCATTTGAACGAATGATCCTTAGGATAAAACCTTAGATCATTTTATGCATGAGCATCCAATTGATTCGACATCTCGTGAATGTGTGTAAGATCTTTGGGTTTGCGGGTTTTGACTTGGCAACTAGTGTAAAACTAGGTCGAATTCTTATTGCACTAAACCCTAGTTAGCACTTGAGATACCTATCATATCGACCCAACCATGTCCATAAGAATCCTTGTGGTTTAGGTGACTTAGTCAACTCAATATACTTGTCTTGCGTCACGGATGAACCTTTCCTAAAGGTAATAAACTAGATCTAGTGGAGATTAATAGTTACAATTACACCAATACGTGTAAACATGCGATTCACTGCTTCTACGCATCACATGGTTCACAATAACCCTATCCTTCCTTGGTAAGGTAAAAATGCCTGATAACCTGGACACTAACTTTCCTAGGTCCTACTAGGACTTACATCAAATAGTCATGCCTACAACCTTATTGTCTATACTTAGAATCTTATGCTTTGACTCCTAAATGCGGCTCCTAATGAATGACATTTTTGCATGATGACTATGCAATACGCAACGTTCTCCTAGCTACAATGAAGTTCATACAAAACTACAGCTAGTGATAATTTATTCCATTTTACATGCCACTTGCAAGCCCATAAGATCATTTCCGTACTCTCTTCTATTTCCTTTCGGATAATATCTTATGGATGTTAACTTTTCCTCATGAAATCATTACGAGGAGGATGCTGCCTAACATGCGGCACATACTTATTCCTACCATGTGTAAGAAGAAAAAATGCACTTATAAATTCCATTTCTTTGCCTAAGTAATATATGTTTAGACTCATTACTTTGATAATGTACCAAAATAGCATCATGCAGCTAGTCTCCTAAGGCGGGCAACCCATTTCGAATTCATGACATACTTCAACCTTGCCTAACGTTTCAAGAGATACTTTATCAAATGTCTTTTTACCACTGCCACATGCATTAAAAATAAGCGTAAAATGCATTCTTCCCTATGGAACTAAGCGCACCTAATCATTTCTTTAAGCGAAAATAAACTTGAAAGAACCTGGACTTGTGGGCTCGGGGAGATATCCACTTGTATGCTCGGAGATGAACCTCCCGCAGGCACACCTTGTGATCTTTTTGGGGCCATCGTGGGCATGGTCTCGGCTTCTGGTTAGCCTTTGCGGTCTACGAATTGACTTGCCTTGGCATGCAACCTCCCGACCTTTGCCTTTTTCCCTCGTACGCAGGAGATTCCTTTACGAGATTTTGGATAGATGGTGCTTGCGGAAGAGGGCTTTATGAGTTCTTTAGGGAAAACCCGGGTTGGCACGGAATTGATTCACGGATGGCTTGTGGGCTTTGAAGTCTTTTTTCGAAAAGCCTTTTACGAAGGGTCTTGTGGGAGGTCTTTATGGGCTTCACCTTCTCCTCTTCAAAGTCCCAGGGAGTATGAATGGACTTTATGGGGATCTAGTGGGAAGGGGGCTTAAGAAAGCCCCCTTAGAAGCTTCTTAAAGAAGCTTCTAAGAAGCTTCTGGGCGGCAGCGGCCACGTCAGGGGGGTACCAATGATTGGGAAGGGTCGTGACAAGGCGAGGATGGCGGCGGCCTGTCGGCGGCTCCCCAGCGGCCAGCGATTCACCCCCCCCTCTATTCCCACGCCGCCCTGGTCTATGGCGATGGCGGCAGCCACGTCGGACCTGGCGTTTCTGCGTAAAGTAGTTCGCTCAGGTCTGACGCTAGTTGCCGCTAGCTAATGACCAAACTAGAAAACCTTAATTCCGATCGATCCTAAGTGGGAAACGGCCAGGACACTTCCGCTACGTGGCAGACGCGGAAAGACCTAGATTACAAAACCCGTAACATTCCATGGGAGTGCCGGGCGGAGTTCTCTAGACAGCCTTCCGATGGACTGCCAAGACGTGTCCTAGAGGATTCTAGTGGACACGTTACAGTTGGTATCAGAGCAAACCAACAAAGGATTTGTTTTTAGAAAATTTTACGAAGTAAAGAAAATGCTACTGTCCCAAACATTTCCTTACTTTCAATGCTGTCTTGCAGAATTATGAAGCATGGAACAAGTTCTTAGTGTTCCGAGTCATGTTTATGACCGCGATGCATTCCACGGATTATCGACAAAGGGTTGAGATGATGAACATCCTAGACCGCATTTATAATCCATCACCTGTGTACGTGGAACGGAGATGGATGGGTGTTACAGGGATCTATTACATAACTGCCTATCAACCTGCGTACCTTCAAATTAACTTGAAGAGAATCAAGTGGATGGAGGATTTGAAGATCGTGAAGCTGTTTGTCTTTGTTGAGGCTCACGTAAACGCGACCCTACAGGTCGGAGGTCGAAGGGTTAATCAGAATAAGTATGTGTATGGGGAAGTGATTCAAAGAATCCCTGCCGACCGAATCAAGGTTTTGGGACGTCATGAGAAGAATGGATATCAAAGGAAAAGATACCCTAATCTTCCAATGAACTATCGATTCCTGGAAATCGATGACCCCAATCCGTACTACTACTCAGTTCCTGTAGCTGAATGCAATAATATCTTATTCTCTTCGAATTAATGTACCAACTTGTTCCATCGCCCCAAGAAATAATTATACCTCGAAAAGGCTATGTTGATATGAATGGAATAAAACTTTTTTTTTCTGATTGTCTTGACTATGAATATTGATAAAGAAGTAAAGTGATTTGGTCACTTGGCTGAAGGAGGATCAGAAAAGAAGGAGAGGAGACGTGGCTGCCGCCATGACCATACAATGCCTGGAAAGGCGTCATTTGAATGCTCTGCTGGTAAGAAGCATTGTAGGCAAATTCTACTAACGGCAAGTACTGAATCCATGTCTTCGGCTCTCGACAGCAGTAAGCCCTAAGCATATCCTCAATGATTTGATTTACTCGCTCTGTTTCTCCATCTGTTTGGGGATGGTAGGCAGTGCTAAAACAGAGTTGGGTCCCAATAGCTTCAAAGATAGCTTTCCAGAAGTGTGAAGTGAAAAGAGAATCTCGATCGCTAATGATCCTTCTAGGTAACCCATGTAGCTTGAATATTTCTTTGATAAACACTCTAGCAATGTCGGAGGCTTTATAGTTTGTCTTTACTGGAATCAGGTGTGCAACCTTAGTAAGCATGTCAACTACAACCATAATGGAGTTGTATCCTCCTTGGACTTGGGGTAAGCCCACCACAAAATCCATACTGATGAATTCCCATTTCATTTGGGGAATGTCAAGTGGTTGCAATTTTCCTGGCATCATGACATGTTCAGCCTTGATACGCTGGCAAGACAAACATTCGGTGACATATTTGAGGACGTCACCTTTGAGCCTCTTCCAATGGTAGCTTTTCCTAACTGCATTAAGAGTTTTTGCATAGCCAGGATGTCCTGCGAAAGGGGAATCATGAGCTTCCCATAATATCTTTTGCTTAAGTGACTGGCTTGTTGGTATACATAGCCTTGTTCTGTAATAAACAAGTCCATTATCAGTGGAAAATTCCTGATACTTAGCTTGTGACTTCAGATTCTGCTCTTTGGTAGCTATTTCTTTTATCATGGTTTGGTAGGCCAAATCATGGCATGCCTCCTCTCTAGCTAGTTCGAGTATAGGGTTGCTTGGCATAGATACCTTTGTAGCCAGAGATCTAGCCGTTGATTGATTCTGCAAGATTAGGGAGTTTAGGAATGCCTTGCGACTGAGTGCATCAGCAACTACATTCTCTTTCCCTGGTCGATACTTGATTTCAAAATCATATTCCTCCAATACTTCAATCCATCGACGTTGCCTCATGTTGAGCTTGTTCTGGGTAAAAATCCATTTGAGACTCTTATGATCTGTTACTAGAGTAAACTTGTTACCCATCAGGTAGTGTCTCCAAAGCTTTAGAGCATGGATGACAGCTAATAACTCCAGATCATGCGTGGCATAATTCTTTTCGTGACTCTTCAATTTCCTTGAAGAATATGCTACTGGATGACCTTCCTGCATAAGAACACACCCCAAGGCAAGAATGCTGGCATCAGTTACTACCTCGAACTCCTTATTGAGATCAGGAAGTTTCAGAATAGGTGCTGATACCAAACATTGCTTCAATTGGTCGAAGCTATTTTGCTCGGGAGTTGACCATGTAATGGAAGTCTGCTTCTTTAGTAAGTCGGTAAGAGGTGCTGCAATCAAAGCGTTGTAACGTGTCCACTAGAATCATTCCGGACACGTCTTAGCAGTCCATCGGGAAGGATGTCTAGAAAGCTCCGCCCGGCACTCCGATGGAATGTTACGGGACTTGCGATCTAGGTCTTCCCGCGTCTGCCACGTAGCGGAAGTATCCTGGCCGTTCCCACTTAGGATCGACCTGAACTTGGGTTTTCCTGTTTGGTCATTAGCTAGCAACAACTAGCGTCAGACCCGAGCGAACTACTTTACGCAGAAACGCCAGGTCCGAAGCAGATTCACGCTGCTCTTGGTTCAAGGAGAATGGGAAACGAGAGGGATGCAAGGCTCGACCTCTCTGCCATAAGGCATAGTCCCATTCCGTTCCCCTAAAACAACGTGAATCGGGTAATGGTTAATTCTAAATCATTGTTCTCGTTACTTGTTTTGGTGATGACGATCATCCTCTGTTCGTTGAAGACTTTGAGAAAAGTTCCCGGCTGACCGGGACCACCCATCCATAGGACGGACCCATGGTCCATCCTCCGCACTTTCCTCGGTTTGTTTTAGTTATGTAATTACCTACCACATTAATTTGACATATAACAAACAGCTTCCTTGATTAACCCTGTTAAGCACTGGTTCCTTCACGTAATCTTATCACAGGACATAAAGAAAACAATGTCAAACAACTTCTTTATTATCATTTTATCCTTTTATCTTTGAAATACAAGGAGTTCCGCCCGTAGGCTTTTCATAATCCGCCCGAAGGCTATCCAGTAATCCACCAGGGATCACTAATCCAAGCTTCTGCCCGTAGACTAGTATGCGGGCCTCGAGATCCAATCCCGAGTCACGTTAGCCTCTTGTGCAGGGCCCGGAAGGCGAGGGATTTACGGCCAGAGCCCCCTCTGGCACCCAAGCGTCCTCCTGCTCCAAGTAGAACTCAACGGAGAGACCTCTCACGACGGGTTCGGTCCACGTTCTCGGCGCGGTTAACAACCCCCTTGGTTAGGGTCAGGCAGGCAGTCGGGGGTAACTGAAGCTGCCTCTCCCTTCAGGCCTTCAACCTGAAGTATTTAGATATCATTTCATCCTTTGGTTCATTGAGCAAACAATGCAAACAGTGCTTTCTAAATTGTTACAAGCACAATCAATTCCAGTGGTCGTTTTAGCTGGCAAACTGTTAAGGAGTGACTCCTTTTCTCCGAATGCAACCCGCATTCGATCCGGAATCAATTGCAACTTGGCAAGATTCCTATCATTCTTGGGTTAGGGTCATACCCTACCAATACTTTAGGTTTTGTTATGGTAGATTCCAGCGACCATGTCGCTTCAATCTATTGATTGGTCAATTGCTTCCAGGAAAATACCTAACTTTCATTTTCCTTAGCAACTATTTCCCAGGAAAGGTGATGTAACAGGATGATTACTCATCCTTTTGTAGGTTAACTTAGCGCAATAACTTGCCAACATCATTTCCAAGAAATGACAAAACTCTCTCGTGGACAAATCTCAAGTCTATGCGATGTTGCAACTTTTTGTACATGTGTTGTATCTATTCCACGGGATCATTTCACCCATTGAATGGCGTATTCAGGTTACGGAATTAACTTCAGGCGAGTAGCAGGGTTTAGGGTGTCTTCTTACCCAACCCATTCCTAATTATATTGGTCCACGGTCCTAGGAATTTCCAACCCAGTCGGAGTTTCATCATTTGAACGAAAGATCCTTAGGATAAAACCTTAGATCATTTTATGCATGAGCATCCAATTGATTCGATATCTCGTGAATGTGTGTAAAATCTTTGGGTTTGCGGGTTTTGACTTGGCAACCAGTGTAAAACTAGGTCGAATTCTTATTGCACTAAACCCTAGTTAGCACTTGAGATACCTATCATAAGACCCAACCATGTCCATAAGAATCCTTGTGGTTTAGGTGACTTAGTAAATATTGACTTTCCGCATGCCGTGTAAATCCTGTGCAAGGGTATCACCTACATCGTATTATTGGTAGCTTAATCCATACCATTCACGCTCAAAAATGAGGCCGCCACATTGTAAATTAGAGGCTGGGGTTGAGGACCGTAAAAATCGCGTGGGAACACCCTTTTTGAAGGGGCAATTGGATAAATCCAAGGCAAATTTTTTTTAAACTATTATCCCTTCCCCCAGCCGACGCATGGCTGGAGGAGAGGGACTGTGGGGGGGGAATGGCCAAGGAGGAGGGAGTTGGACTGCATGAGGGGGAGTCCTCCACGTGTGTGGAGGCCCTCTTCCCCACCCCCCCAAGGCCTATAAAAACCCCCCTCCCCAGGGAGGAAAAGGGAGGCGTGTGGAAGGGGAGGTCGCGTGCTGAAGGAGAGGTCGCCATAGAGGGTCGCCGTGCTGAAGGGGAGGTCGCGTGCTGAAGGAGAGGTCGTCGTAGGAGGTCGCCGGCTGAAGGAGGATCAGAAAAGAAGGAGAGGAGACGTGGCTGCCGCCATTGCCATAGACCAGGGCGGCGTGGGAATAGAAGGGGGGGGAATCGCTGGCCGCTGGGGAGCCGCCGACAGGCCGCCGCCATCCTCGCCTTGTCACGACCCTTCCCAATCATTGGTACCCCCCTAACGTGGCCGCTGCCGCCCAGAAGCTTCTTAGAAGCTTCTTTAAGAAGCTTCTAAGGGGGCTTTCTTAAGCCCCCTTCCCACTAGATCCCCATAAAGTCCATTCATACTCCTCGGGACTTTGAAGAGGAGAAAGTGAAGCCCATAAAGACCTCCCACAAGACCCTTCGTGAAAGGCTTTTTGAAAAAAGACTTCAAAGCCCACAAGTCCAGGCACAACCCCAGGTAAAGGTTCCAAATTCGCCCCCTACATCAAGTACTACTGTGATCCAGGAGAAGAAGTTCCTCCTCAAACAGATAAAGCCACCTGAGTTTGACGGGAGAGGCAGATTCGTCCAGTCGGACGCTGAGATTTGGATTGAATCTATGGAGGACTACTTCAAAGCCGCTGGCACTGCACCTACCAATCAGGCCATGCTCGCCAAATTAAAACTCACTGGTGAAGCCAGACTATGGTGGAAACAATGGTGCAGGGATCAAGGGATTTCAGAGGGGTCCGTTTCCTGGGAGAAGTTAAAGCAAGCCGTGCAAGGGAGATATTTGCCGCCTGCATATCGTACACAAAAAATGAATGAGTTCTATGAGCTAAAATAGTTAGGACTCACCCTTGACGCATACTACTCTAAGTTTGTCTCACTGTTAAAGTATGCGCCACAAATGGGCACGACACAGCAGGTGTCCAAATTTTGCACAGGATTAAATCCACCTGTAAATACCCGTCTCGAATCTATGCGTCCATCAGATCTGCAGGATGCACTCATTCGAGCAACACCTATAATTCAGGAAGTGCAAGCTAAACCAAGGAGTATTAAGAATTGGTCTTATAGCGATCCAAGCAGAGGAGCATTCAGACCCCAGGTTAAGAGAGTTCAAGGCCACAATCAGGGACAAAGGAAGAAAGCAAGGACAAATAACGTCAACAACTTTGTTCCTACTCACAGTAATGGCCGAAACATCCGATGTTTCCACTGCAATGAACTCGGTCACTTCAAAAGGCAATGTCCCAAGCTTAGCGAAGGACACCGTCAAGGTGCTGGCCGCGGTCAGGGAGCCGCCGCCCGTGGAAGGGGAAGAGCTGCCTGCATTACCAATAGGCAAAGATGTGAAGCAGAAGAAGGGGAAGACCCGACTATGGAAGCGGAATTCGAAAGAGCGACGGTCCATGCTGCCTTACACAAGAAGGGGCTGAATCGCCAGTTCTCGGTAATTCAAACACCGTCGGACTATCAAGGTAAAGGTTTCAAAACCTTGATTGATTGTGGCAGTACACATTCCTTTATCTCACCAGCGTGTGCTAAGAGATTAGGAATAGCCACAGTAGAAGCACCTACCCTACTTGTGGAATTGGCAAACGGCCGTGAGGTAACTTGTACCAGGCAAACTGCTAAGGAGGAGTTCTATCTAGGAGGAAAGAAAACCTCAGTCAAATTCAGAGTCATGAACCTAGGTATCCATGAGTGCCTACTCGGGATGGATTGGCTTAAGCCTAATGACGCTCACATCCACTGTGGAAAGGGCCAAGTTTCCTTTCGAAACTCTGAAAGAGAGTTTGTTACAACTCAAGGTGAGGCAGGAGTGCCAAGGATCCAGTTAGCCAAAGTATCGCGGATCATAAAAGGGGTTAGGAAAGGATTACCTGTTTACTTGATCAAACTCAATAAGTTAGATCAAAAGCAAGAGTCTCATGAGGGACCCTCTTGGCTAAAGGAATATGCTGACGTATTCCCTGAGGAATTAACTGAACTTCCACCTCCAAGAGAAGTTGATCATGAAATAAGGCTAATACCTGGAGCTGCGCCAATTGCAAAGAGACCTTATAGAATGTCTATTCCGGAAGCTATTGAGTTGAAGGAACAACTCAAGCAACTGTTAGATCAGGGTTACATCCGGCCTAGCAACTCACCATGGGGAGCTCCAGTTCTATTCCAGAAAAAGAAAGATGGGACACTTCGACTATGTATTGATTACCGTGGGTTGAATCAATCAACAGTCAAGAACAAGTATCCTATTCCTAGAATAGATGAGCTTCTCGATCGCCTTCAAGGTGCAAAGATCTTCTCCAAAATTGATCTCAGGTCAGGTTACTATCAAATCAGGATCAAGGATGAAGATATTCCAAAAACAGCCTTCAATACAAGATATGGGCACTTTGAATTCTTGGTTATGTCATTCGGGCTTACAAATGCACCTGCCACCTTCAATAGATTAATGCAAGATATTTTTAGACCATATCTTGATGATTTCGTGCTTGTCTTCTTCGACGACATTTTAGTCTATTCTAAACAGGAAGAAGATCATGAACCTCAACTACGGATTGTTTTGGAGACAATGAGGTCTCATAAGCTGTATGCAAAAATGAAGAAGTGTGCATTCTTCAAACGTCAGATTGAATATCTAGGATTCATAGTATCATCAGAAGGAATATCAGTAGATCCAGCCAAAGTCAGAGATGTGCTTGAATGGCCAATACTAGTATCCGTCAAAGAGATACGCAGTTTTCTTGGCTTGACAGGATGGTATAGGGTCTTTATCAAGAACTATGCTTTGATTGCAGCACCTCTTACCGACTTACTAAAGAAGCAGACTTCTATTACATGGTCAACTCCCGAGCAAAATAGCTTCGACCAATTGAAGCAATGTTTGGTATCAGCACCTATTCTGAAACTTCCTGACCTCAATAAGGAGTTCGAGGTAGTAACTGATGCCAGCATTCTTGCCTTGGGGTGTGTTCTTATGCAGGAAGGTCATCCAGTAGCATACTCTTCAAGGAAATTGAAGAGTCATGAAAAGAATTATGCCACGCATGATCTGGAGTTATTAGCTGTCATCCATGCTCTAAAGCTTTGGAGACACTACCTGTTGGGTAACAAGTTTACTCTAGTAACAGATCATAGGAGTCTCAAATGGATTTTTACCCAGAACGAGCTCAACATGAGGCAACGTCGATGGATCGAAGTATTGGAGGAGTATGATTTTGAAATCAAGTATCGACCGGGGAAAGAGAATGTGGTTGCCGATGCACTCAGTCGCAAGGCATTCCTAAATTTCCTAATCTTGCAGAATCCATCAATGGCCAGATCTCTGGCTACAAAGGTATCTATGCCAAGCAACCCTATACTCGAACTAGCTAGAGAGGAGGCATGCCATGACTTAGCCTACCAAGCAATGATAAAAGAAATATCTACCAAGGATCAGAATCTGAAGTTACAGGCCAAGTATCATGAATTTTCTGTTGACAATGGACTTATTTACTATAGAACAAGGCTATGTATACCAACAAGCCAGTCACTTAAGCAAAAGATATTATGGGAAGCTCATGATTCCCCTTTCGCAGGACATCCTGGCTATGCAAAAACTCTTAATGCAGTAAGAAAAAGCTACCATTGGGAGAGGCTCAAAGGTGACGTCCTCAAATATGTCACTGAATGTTTGTCTTGCCAGCGTATCAAGGCTGAACATGTCATGATGCCAGGAAAATTGCAACCACTTGACATTCCCCAAATGAAATGGGAATTCATCAGTATGGATTTTGTGGTGGGCTTACCCCAAGTCCAAGGAGGATACAACTCCATTATGGTTGTAGTTGACATGCTTACTAAGGTTGCACACCTGATTCCAGTAAAGACAAACTATAAAGCCTCCGACATTGCTAGAGTGTTTATCAAAGAAATATTCAAGCTACATGGGTTACCTAGAAGGATCATTAGCGATCGAGATTCTCTTTTCACTTCACACTTCTGGAGAGCTATCTTTGAAGCTATTGGAACTCAGCTCTGTTTTAGCACTGCCTACCATCCCCAAACAGATGGACGAACAGAGCGAGTAAATCAAATCATTGAGGATATGCTTAGGGCTTACTGCTGTCGGGAGCCGAAGAGGTGGATTCAATACTTGCAGTTAGTAGAATTTGCTTACAATGCTTCTTACCAGCAGAGCATTCAAATGACGCCTTTCCAGGCATTGTATGGTCATGATTGCCGAAGTCCCCTAAATTTTTCTGATCCTACCCTAAGGGTGGAAGCTTCAAGACAAATGTTGAAGGACATGGATGACCAAATAAGGTCAATAAGACAAGATATACAAGTAGCCAAAGATAGACAAAAGGCATATGCGGATTTGAAACGCCAAGAGAGGGTCTTCGAAGAAGGAGACATGGTCTTCATTCGTGTACGGCCGAAAAAGAGTTCTTTATCTCTAGGTGAATGCAAGAAGCTAAGTCCAAGGTATTGTGGTCCGTATAAAATCCTCAAATGCCTAGGACCCAATGCTTATAAATTGCAACTTCCTGATAACCTAAAAGTTCATAATGTATTCCATATTAGTCTCTTAAAAAAATATGTACCCAACCCAAATCATGTACTTGATGACCAACAAATTGTAATGCCTAGTCAAGGAGTCCTTGAACTAAGACCGGATAAGATCTTAGATGTTAGGGAGAGACAGCTAAGATCTAGATCCTTGAAGGAATACCTCATCCAGTGGAAAGATTATCCCGAAGAGGATGCTGCCTGGATGGATGAAAGCTCTCTCAGTCTTCAATATCCCCAGTTTTTTTCGAGATGAGGACATCTCGATTCTTCTAAGGGGGAGAGAATGTAATATTTCCGCACACTGCGTACCGTAAATATTGACTTTCCGCACGCCGTGTAAATCCTGTGCAAGGGTATCACCTACATCGTATTATTGGTAGCTTAATCCATACCATTCACGCTCAAAAATGAGGCCGCCACATTGTAAATTAGAGGCTGGGGTTGAGGACCGTAAAAACCGCGTGGGAACACCCTTTTTGAAGGGGCAATTGGATAAATCCAAGGCAAATTTTTTTAAAACTATTATCCCTTCCCCCAGCCGACGCATGGCTGGAGGAGAGGGAGTGTGGGGGGGGAATGGCCAAGGAGGAGGGAGTTGGACTGCATGAGGGGGAGTCCTCCACGTGTGTGGAGGCCCTCTTCCCCACCCCCCCAAGGCCTATAAAAACCCCCCTCCCCAGGGAGGAAAAGGGAGGCGTGAGAGGGAGGGCCGTGCAGAGAGAGGGAAAGCATGGAGGTAGAGGTCGCCGTGCTGGAGGTGGAGGTCGCCGTGCTGCAGTCCGCCAGTTCGCCAGTCCGCCGTAGCCGCCGCCACAGCCACCTTACTGACAGGGTCCGCCGCCGCCTGGGATCACGACCCCCCCCCCTCGACGTCGTTGCAGAAGCTCAGAAGCTTCTAAGGGGGGGCTTCCTTAACCCCCCTTCCCACTACATCCCCCAAAGGTCTATTCATACCCCCGGACCCTTGAAGAGGAGGGGGTGAAGCTCATAAAGACCTCCCATAAGCCGTTTCCATGAGCTTTCCGGAATCTTAAATCCTTACCCTATAAAGGGGTATTCCTACATAAGGGAGAAGAAAAACATATTTTTAGACTACTTGCCAAGACTCGGAGGAAATTTAAAGAGCCGAAAAGGGTAAGGACAAACCCCGGAGCCCAAATCCTCTACATCTACGATGGCTCCAAAGCCAAAGTCACAAGGAGCAACTGCGGGAGGTTCATCTCCGAGCATACAAGTGGATATCTCCCCGAGCCCACAAGTCCAGGTTCTTTCAAGTTTATTTTCGCTTAAAGAAATGATTAGGTGCGCTTAGTTCCATAGGGAAGAATGCATTTTACGCTTATTTTTAATGCATGTGGCAGTGGTAAAAAGACATTTGATAAAGTATCTCTTGAAACGTTAGGCAAGGTTGAAGTATGTCATGAATTCAAAACGGGTTGCCCGCCTTAGGAGACTAGCTGCATGATGCTATTTTGGTACATTATCAAAGTAATGAGTCTAAACATGTATTACTTAGGCAAAGAAATGGAATTTATAAGTGCATTTTTTCTTCTTAGACATGGTAGGAATAAGTATGTGCCGCATGTTAGGCAACATCCTCCTCGTAATGATTTCATGAGAAAAGTTAACACCCATAAGATATTATCCGAAAAGAAATAGAAGAGAGTACGGAAATGATCTTATGGGCTTGCAAGTGGCATGTAAAATGGAATAAATTATCACTAGCTGTAGTTTTGTATGAACTTCATTGTAGCTAGGAGAACGTTGCGTATTGCATAGTCATCATGCAAAAATGTCATTCATTAGGAGCCGCATTTAGGAGTCAAAGCATAAGATTCTAAGTATAGACAATAAGGTTGTAGGCATGACTATTTGATGTAAGTCCTAGTAGGACCTAGGAAAGTTAGTGTCCAGGTTATCAGGCATTTTTACCTTACCAAGGAAGGATAGGGTTATTGTGAACCATATGATGCGTAGAAGCAGTGAATCGCATGTTTACACGTATTGGTGTAATTGTAACTATTAATCTCCACTAGATCTAGTTTATTCCTTTAGGAAAGGTTCATCTGTGACGCAAGACAAGTATATTGAGTTGACTAAGTCACCTAAACCACAAGGATTCTTATGGACATGGTTGGGTCGATATGATAGGTATCTCAAGTGCTAACTAGGGTTTAGTGCAATAAGAATTCGACCTAGTTTTACACTGGTTGCCAAGTCAAAACCTGCAAACCCAAAGATCTTACACACATTCACGAGATGTCGAATCAATTGGATGCTCATGCATAAAATGATCTAAGGTTTTATCCTAAGGATCATTCGTTCAAATGATGAAACTCCGACTGGGTTGGAAATTCCTAGGACTGTGGACCAATATAATTAGGAATGGGTTGGGTAAGAAGACACCCTAAACCCTGCTACTCGCCTGAAGTTAATTCCGTAACCTGAATACGCCATTCAATGGGTAAAATGATCCCGTGGAATAGATACAACACATGTAAAAAAAGTTGCAACATCGCATAGACTTGAGATTTGTCCACGAGAGAGTTTTGTCATTTCTTGGAAATGATGTTGGCAAGTTGTTGCGCTAAGTTAACCTACAAAAGGATGAGTAATCATCCTGTTACATCACCTTTCTGGGAAATAGTTGCTAAGGAAAAGGAAAGTTAGGTATTTGTCTGGAAGCAATTGACCAATCAATAGATTGAAGCGACATGGTCGCTGGAATCTACCATAACAAAACCTAAAGTATTGGTAGGGTATGACCCTAACCCAAGAATGATAGGAATCTTGCCAAGTTGCAATTAATTCTGGATCGAATGCGGGTTTCATTCGGAGAAAAGGAGTCACTCCTTAACAGTTTGCCAGCTAAACGACCATTGGAATTGATTGTGCTTGTAACAGTTTAGAAAGCACTGTTTGCATTGTTTGCTCAATGAACTAAAGGATGAAAAGATATCTAAATACTTCAGGTTGAAGGCCTGAAGGGAGAGGCAGCTTCAGTTACCCCCGACTGCCTGCCTGACCCTAACCAAGGGGGTTGTTAACCGCGCCGGGAACGTGGACCGAACCCGCCGTGAGAGGTCTCTCCGTTGAGTTCTACTTGGAGCAGGAGGACGCTTGGGTGCCAGAGGGGGCTCTGGCCGTAAATCCCTCGCCTTCCGGGCCCTGCACAAGAGGCTAACGTGACTCGGGATTGGATCTCGAGGCCCGCATACTAGTCTACGGGCGGAAACTTGGAGTAGTGATCCCTGGTGGATTACTGGATAGCCTTCGGGCGGATTATGAACAAGCCTACGGGCGGAACTCCTTGTATTTCAAAGATAAAAGGATAAAATGATAATAAAAGAAGTTTTTTGACATGGTTTTCTTTATGTCCTGTGATAAGATTACATGAAGGAACCAGTGCTTAACAGGGTTAATCAAGGAAGCTGTTTGTTATATGTCAAATTAATGTGGTAGGTAATTACATAACTAAAACAAACCGAGGAAAGTGCGGAGGACGGACCATGGGTCTGTCCTATGGATGGGTGGTCCCGGTTAGCCGGGAACTTTTCTCAAAGTCTTCAACGAACAGAGGATGATCGTCATCACCGAAACAAGTAACGAGAACGATGACTTAGAATTAACTATTACCTGATTCACGTTGTTTTAGGGGAACGGAATGGGACTATGCCTTATGGCAGAGAGGTCGAGCCTTGCATCCCTCTCGTTTCCCATTCTCCTTGAACCAAGTGCAGCGTGAATCCGCTTCGGACCTGGCGTTTCTGCGTAAAGTAGTTCGCTCGGGTCTGACGCTAGTTGCTGCTAGCTAATGACCAAACTAGAAAACCTTAATTCTGGTGGATCCTAAGTGGGAAACGGCCAGGACACTTCCGCTACGTGGCAGATGCGGAAAGACCTAGATTACAAGTCCCGTAACATTCCATGGGAGTGCCGGGCAGAGTTCTCTAGACAGCCTTCCGATGGACTGCCAAGACGTGTCCTAGAGGATTCTACTGGACACGTTACAATTCCTCTTTATTGTAAGCTGCTCAATCGATCCAACGTACAACCCCTCAATGATTTTGCAGTGCAGACTATCATCTCTCCTATATTTGGTTACCAGATAATCCTGCAAGATCCTCTCCATTCTATGTTTGTAAATGACCTCCATCATATCACTCAATATATATCATTTGTTGGCAAAGCATTCACATTCATTTCTTGTCACCACTATGGCCACCAACCATGAATCGTTGCTCAACTTGATTTGTTGATGTGAATGTATCTAAGATATTTGTCCTGCAGCCTGCTATGGTTGAGATGGCTCCCCATTTGATTCCGTGATGATGACAGACTTTTCGTATGCCCGGATACAGTGAACCACTGCTTAACATAGACTCACCACTATGCCTCCAAACTCCTCCCCACTATACTCATATGCAGAAAATAAATGTAAACACAACAACTAAGTATGTACAAAGTATCAAATCACACACACAACTTTTGGGTGGTTTTCACACCTCGAATGCGCAGCAATACGACATCCACCCCCTCTAATCCTACGCATCCTCCGGATGAGCCAACTACCCATGATCGTTATCATCAAGATCCACAAACACATCAATCTCTTCATTATGCATTTCCGATATATCAACAAGATTATCTGTCATATCATCTGTCTCTTCCATTGGAGTTTCTTCTTGTTGCTCTTCTCTTGCAAATTCTTCCAATGCATAATCTTCATTATCTCTTTTCTTGAAAATCTTGATTCTTTTTCCAGCAATAGGCACTCTAAGCACTGTCCCATCCAATTCTGTCAATTCATATGTTGCATTATCAAAAACATGTCTGACTATGTACGGCCCAAACCATCTTTTCACCATCTTCCGAAGTGCAATATGCTGATTTTCAAGGCTGCTATCAAAGACCAATACCCAATATCCCTCTTCTATTGCTCTAGGCCGCAAGCGATGCCTGCTGTCAAACCTGTCCTTATTTCTTAATCTAGCAACCTTCAACCTGTCAATAGCTAGCTGAATATCCTCTAGTCTCCTCTCCAACTGTTGAATCCGAAGAGCTAAGAGCTCTTCTCTCGTCAAATCCTCCTGCCAAGGTAAAACTGACCAAGTCAAAGCACAAGTCTCAGCCGGCATAACAGGTTTCTGACCATACATCAACTCTGCAAGCATATATCCTGTGGTAACACTATGAGTCGTACGATCAGCCCACAAAGCAAATGGTTGAAGTCTTGGCCATTCTCCAATCCGTCCTCTGCATGCTTTGGCTAATGCTTTCACTATCGGCGGATGCCCTCTTTCACTCTTCCAATTTCCCTTTGGATTATATACTGTGGTTAGAGCCAACTTGATTCCTAGCTGAGAGAAAAACTCCCTAGCTTCATCTGCATCCAATTCACCACGATCCGCAGTGATCTTACCTACACAACCATACCTGCAGAAAATTTTCTCCAATAAGAACTTACACACTGCACTAGTGGTCTTCATTCTCAAAGATCTGCCCTCAACATGATTGGTAAGATCCTCTCTAGCCAAAACAATATACCTCATCTGCCATAGACCCATAGGCATAGTAACCAAATCAACTACCCACTTATAATGAATGCATAGCGGATAGGTCGGATGAAGCTCATCTCGATGACGCACTACCGAATACATCTGGCAATCTTTGCAAGTCTCAACAAAGTGAGAAACATCTCTGTACATGCCTTTCCACCAATATTTCTCCTTGATTTTCTCATAAGTAGCCCACACTCCTCTATGACCAGCCCAAGGACTCTCATGAAACTCCCTCATCACCTGTAGCTGTGTCTCTCTATCGCAGACAACCCACAAAGGTAATCTGCCTCTTTTCTTCGGATGCTTCCAAAGAAATCCGTCCTTGAGAAAATAACCATAAGCTTTCCTTCTGATCTTCTTGAACTCTTCATCTGTCCATTCATCTCTTTTGCTTAGTGTACTAAGGTACCTGCCAATCTGCAACCAATCTCCAACATAGAGTTCTTCTATGAAAGCCACAATATCATAGACATGACAAACATGATCAACCATAGTGGCTGAAATTTCTGCATCATCCTCTTCTGCAAGTAGAGTCTCCTCATCATCATATCTGGCTCTAGAAAGCATATCTGCCACTGGATTATCCTTCCCTGCTATGTGTTTAAATTCTAGATTTAATGACTTGATGTATGCAATCCATCTCAGTATAGCTATATCCGGAGTAGAGCAACTCCTGATCATACCAATCAATGGCAAGCAATCTGTCTCTACCACAACTAAAGCTCCAATAAAGTACTCCTTGTCACATTTGAGAGCCGTAACAATCCCCAATAACTCCCTCTTGATTTGTGGATATCTCCTCTGTCTCTCGTTTAGGACTTTCGCCCCAAACCGAATGGCATACCTATTTCCATCTGCATCATCTTGACCCACAGCCCAACCTATGCCAATTGGACTAGTGTCAACTGTCAATACAATAGGCTTTCCACAATTATAATCCGCTTTCCTGAGAGTAGGAGCATTCTATAATAACTTCTTCAATTTCCGCATGGCTCTAGTGTGGCTCTCATCCCAATAGAATTTCTACCCCTTTCGAAGCAGCTGACATAAACAATCTGCTATGTGTGCAAAATGAGGTATCCAAATCATATAAAACACACAAGCTCCAATGAATCTCCGTACCTCTGAAGTGGTAGAACAATGGTCCGCAATCTTGCCTATAGCATTCACCTTATCAGGTGAGGGTTTCCTGCCATAATACCCACACATATGTCCAACAATGACAACCTTATTCACTCCAAAAATAGATTTTTGCCCTGAAAGTGTCAAGTTTACTTCTTCTAACCTGGCCAAAATCTTCTCACATGCTGAAATATGATCAGCCACAAAGTATCTGCATCCCTAATCATTTAGACTCTCATTTTTCTCTTCTTCTACACACCCCTTAATGGGCACATCATCCAAGAAAGGCATGGTAAGCTGAGGTATATAATCATGAAGGACCTTATGCATGGCGTTCATCATATGCGAAATAGAATTAGTGGCACCTTGAGGCAAGGTACACATCCTGACAAGCCCAATAGGAGTTCTCATGGTGATTATGTCCCTGCTTTCCAAAGCCAGCTGAAACTGATCATATCCTGAATACAAATCACCTAAAGAATAGATGGCACGTCCAGCAAATGCCTCTGCAAACTCATCCACAACTGGACCTATACCAACATTCCTGATAGTAAATCTATTCACTGGCTGCATGTCCTGAATAAATCGGAGAGTACCATTCTTCTTTGGAACTGTAAACCACCTGTTTGAGTATGGTCCAAATGAAGGCTCAAGAATTCCCATTCTGATTTTCTCATTCAATAAATCAATCAGCTTTGGCAGGTGTGCTTTAGGCACTAGAATAGGTCGGAGATTCCATGGAATATGAGGAATAGTAAAAATGACCATAGGAGCAACAATATCTGGATTCACACATCTAATCTCATGCGGGAAAAAAGCAAATCCCTTTCCATGTCGCTCAAGCATCTCCTGAAAGCATTGCTTCTCTATGGGTAGCAAGAAATCACCATTTCTAATTTTCAATTCAGCAAGAGTCTCTGCTGAAAATTTATGACCAATATGCTCTGGATTCCTCAAAATTTGCTATTTAGCAACCCTCTCTATTTGCTGATCACTGTCAGGTGGAAGCGGTACAGCAACCGGCTTCACCTTCTTATCCACAGTTTTGTATTTCGTGTCAACCCTGGCTTCATTATGCTCTTCTGCATTACTCAAATCTTGTTGTAAATCAGCAATTATGCACTCCAATGGCTGAATATTCTCAGCCCTCTGCTCTATGGACTGCATAGGAACAGCCCTAAACTCTAGATGCTGAAATATTTCAGCAGTAAACTCTGTTGGCTGAAAGTTTTCAGCCCTTTGTGTCTTTGAAAGCTGATCATAACCAGCTGGAAACTCTGTTTGCTGAATTTCTTCAGCACTCAACACTCTTTGCTGAGTTACCTCAACCTCTGACTCAATCTGTGACACAAAATCTGCAATTTCATGAAACATGTCTAGGGACTGCACTAATACATTACTGTGACAACTCTGCATATCAGTTTTCAGCATATCTTTCATCTCTTCCACTGTATCTGCACAAATCATACTGTCATACATCCCATCTATGTGCTCATCATACTCCAAAATTCCTGCATTTTTCACATTTTTCTCCTTCCTGCATATGTACTACCTGGCAGCTCTAGGCAACCTAGAAGTCTTCTGATAGCTCATCGAACTGTTTGCTGAAATCCCAACAAAATCGGAGGAGAAAACACTGCTGCCAGGAGGCGAGAACTCCAATCTCCTCTGCTCTGTACCACTGTCGTCTCGCGAAACGGCGGTACCTAATGAAAACCCGAATCCCTCACAGTGGGCAAAGGTGTATCTCTGAGAGTATCCCTGTTTCTAACATGGTTCACACATACAGTCATAAACTAAACTGCTCTCATACCATCTTTACTGCGAATCCGTGCATAAGCAGAACCATCATCCATTACCTTTGTTTCCATGCGCATCTTTGTGATGAATGGCTGTCCAAGAATTATAGGATAAGAGCATGAATCCTGCACAAAGAAATGAAAATCCTCCTCTACATCACCAATAGAAACCCTGACACTAGGACAGGCAGCATACAAATCACCTGCAGTGTTATTGGCGGCTCTCATACGCCACCCATGCTCTACATCCATAGGCCATCTGTTACTCTCATAAACTCCACGAACTATGAGATTAATCTCTGAACCATGATCCACCAATGCAACATAAGGCACCTGTTTCTCTCCAATCTTTACCATTGTCTCTGTAGTTGCCCTAGCCCAATGGCTCCGCGAAAAGTGACTACGCGGTATCAAGACAGGCTCATCAGTTTCAGCATAATGCATAGGCTGAACCCTCTTCTCTACCTGTCGAAAAACAAAAGCATTCTCAACCATAACCTCATCCTCATCCTCATCCAACTCCCCAATCAAAACTCCCTGTGTATCAGTGGTAGACAATGCATGTCTTTTCCTCTTCAGGACCTCCTGAAACTGATCCTGAAATTCTCTTTTCGAGATGCCCAAAACCTCAGAAATAGTGAAAGTCACCTCACTGCCAAGTATCTTGTCATTAAATATCTTCATGTCCGTAGATGTCTCAATATCGGACATCAATCTAAACCCTGGCTGCTTTCTCTCTCTAGGCTCTTGCCTCTTTTCTCTCTTTTGAGCATCTTCCATCTGTCGATCTGGCCCTGGTCTTGAAGATGGTCCTGCAGTAGGTGAAGTAACAAACTCACCCCCTCTAGTCTTCTTAGCTGCACTTGGATTTTCTTCATCCCTCTTACGCTTCTCCTCAACAAGTACATCTGCACCCTGAGACTTAGCCAAAAAAGCATAAATAGAGTACCTGTCAACAGGCGAGTCCCAACCTGTCTCTGATCTGATGCTAGAGCCTGCACTAGTCAAAACAGTTTGCTGAATTTTCCCCTTGTTTGCAGTCTCCATAGCATAAGTCCATAGCGCTGACTGAGTCTCTGATCCCTTCTCAATCTGGACTCCATATGCAGAAGCATCACCTCTAGCTGTCACATAAGAAGTATGCGCAGCCATGTCATCCACTAACTTCTTCATTCCACCTTTACCAAAGTTGGTAGCAAGTGGAGCTCCTGTCTCAGTCAACCAAATCTTACCATCTTGCCCCCAATATACCAAATTCTTCCTCCTTGCATCCTGAAAAGATTCACAATCCCTGCAATGCTGATGGTCCATACTATCACACTAAATACATCTCCGATCTCTCCTAGGTGCACTAGGAGCACTCCTAGGTGCAGTAGGAGCACTAGAAGAAGTAGTAGGCGCAGTCGAAGCAAACTGCTCTTTCAACTTTCCCACCAACTCCGCTTTGATTGACTCCAGTGTCAAATCTGTTATGCCTTTGATTATGTCATCAAGAGAAGTAAGCACCGATGGAGCGGATGGTTTTGGAGCAGAAGGTGTAGGCATCGGTCGTGGAACAGGAGGAATAGGTGGAGTGGAAACACTAGGCACTGGCATAGGCCAAGAAACTGGCTGAGGAGGAGAAGAAATAACAGGGATAGAAGCAGGCATAGGAGCTGATGATGGTGTAGGTGTCATGGAACCGTTCTGTAGGCGAGTCTTCCATATCCTCCTCTTGGTCAAAGTCGAGACTGCATCTTGAGCATCCTACCAATCCGTTTTAAGACCCATAGGCTTCGTGCGATCCTCAAGAAGCTCACCCAATTCTTCTTGAAGAGCAGGATCTGCATCTTGCAAGAAAAGCTCAACTTTTTCAACATCCAATGCTCTTTGTTCAATGGCATCAAGCTGACTATACCTCTCCTCAAATTCTCGAATCAACTCTGAAGAAGCTAGACCTTTGTTTGGCATGTACACCCACTCTTGGAATGACCGCCGAGTAGCCATACCAAAGTCCTCAAGGAAGTATTCTTCTTTCAAGGCCTTCTTAAAATCTTGCCAATGTGTATTTTGAATAAAAAGATCAGTCACTTTTGCCCTCAAAGCGGGTGTGACAAGACGAAGGAAGTACTTACTCATAAGTCCAGCTGGAACTCTAAAAAACCCCATCTTGATCTCATATGTCTTCAAATATGCTGAAACATTATGGCCATCAAATAGCTTCTTCTCATTCTCAACTACTTCAATAGCCTTAGTTGCGCTGTTTGCATTCTCCTGCTCCGAATAGAGTTGCCTTTGCTGAGACAACTGTTGTTGATGTAATTGTTGCTGCTGCTGCATATACAATTGTGTCTACTGATTTTGGAGCTGCATATACATGGACATATTCTCCAAAATCTGCTTTAGATCCTCTGTTGAAGTACTTGACGCAACAGTCATTGATGGAACTGAAGTAGACGCAGCTGGAACTGTAGAAGAGGCTGAAATAGAGGCTGAAGTATCTCCCATCCTAAAATTTCTGCGACGCTTTCACGTCGGGTTCACCAAAGATGTCGAAGGGATCTTGAAAGCAAAGTCGCACCCACAGAGGACCTTGACAACTTTCGGGATAGAAGATTCAACATGTGAATAATCCTATTGATCAATTTTCCACACAGCAACAAGTTCCAGACGGGTTTGTTTTATGGTTGTGAATGTATGCTCAAGCATATGATTATGGGAAGCATCTTCCATGGAAAAGTCAATTAATCCTTCAGATTTCATGACAGCATTACAATATGAATGGATTATGGCATCTACACATAGCTTTTGTAAGTTTCGTAAAGCTGATTAATGCTAGACATCACAAACTCCAACATGCTTGTGAATGCAGGAAATAGCCGGCCTTCTAACCTCTTTGAAGAGGTTTAGTATTAAATGTTAATCTGAGAAGCATCAGTAGGTGCTAGTTGTGATCCAATACAGAAATCAAATTCACATGACATTGCATGGTCAAACGAACAATAAGTCTTTGCTAATGTTCTCTGATTTTGTTTGTAATGTCTTCACAGGCATCAGGTTGCAATGTCACTGAAAACTCTGGTAGATCTGGTATCTTTTATGAAATCTTCTCAAGGCTGTTGCCACTTTGTTTGTGTGCTTTGCTGGTTGCATCCTTTGATTTCTTCTCAGACAAGTACTTCATGACTTCCCATAGAGGAGGGCCCTTGTTGCTGGAGTGTTCGCATAGAAATCAGCACAGAACTTTTTGCTCTCCATTAAAGAACTCTCAGATAGTTATAGGCATGCTTTTCCTTTTTAAAACCAGGATGACATTCTAGTTCTCCTCTTCAGCATTTCCATTTTCTGGGAAAGGAAAACAGGAGCCTTTATGGTAATACAAATTCTATCTTCAGCATGTTCCGCTTTTGAAATATACTTCTCTCGAAGAGCCTTTTCTTGTGCAGTTGATGCAATTGATGCTACTTCCACTTGCTTCAACCTCTTGACAAATTTAACGAGGTCCTCTCGTCTGGGTTGCAATCTTCAGAGGGAAAAGAAGACAGCACCATCAATAGAGATGGCGACAACGAGAGAGGAGCACAACTGGGAGGCTTGGTCCTTGAAGTAGTGACGGCACGAGAAGCCCATGCGATCGAAGAGGCTAAAGGTTATGTGCTTGGCTAGCACGACCACATGGATGGAGGTGGCGAGGACACGGCAGTCCCCTCTGCAGAGAATGCTCTGAATGTAATGGCGTCGCTTGACTTGAGCGGGGGGTGCTACAGCTTTCTTCTCAGTAGCAGGAGCTTTGGCTTTGCGGTGGAGCTTAGCACTTCCGATTCAAGGAAAACAGCCAAAGACTAGCCTCCATCGCCATCAATCTCGCAAGAAAGGGCATGTGAATACGAGAGTCAAAGAGGCAGTTATTGTCAACAATCTTGTTTAGGTCTTTGTCTTCCACTCTCCTCCTCCGTCATTCGAGCTCGTCACCTTTAACCTATGTTCGTTAGCTTCCTTCACTTCTGCTGTGTTCCAGCAAACCAAAGTCGAGGACTCAACGCCGAAGCTTGAAATTCAGATTTCCATGTTGTTTACTGTCGACAATCACCTCCTCTCTCATCGGCTTGATCACCTTCATGTTCATCTTGTTTGCTCTGCCCTTCAGCCCCCGTCGTCTATTCTGAAAAAAATTTCATCTCTTCTCCAAAGAAGGAGTCTCCCTTTCCTCCGATTCCAATTCGTATGCTTTTTTTTTTCTGTTCTTCTCGTGTTCCTGTTCTCCTCACTGATTGCTTCCAAAGGTCTTCCTCCTTTCCTCAGCGCTTTCCCCTCTTTCAAAAATAGTGTTTTTTTCTTTCCCCCCAAAAAAACTCTTTTAAAAATAGTTCTCTTTTGCTTTCTTCCCCAGCACGCCAGTTGATCCAATCACTGGCAGCTCACACATTAAAAAAAACTAAAAACTTTGTACCAAGACTGCACCTCCACTTTGCCTAACTTCATCTATGAAAGCAAAGCACACATCAAAGTGCTCCTCCATGTAAACATCCTCACTATCAAGCACAATGATTTTCTTGTACTTGAAATCTGAAGGATAAGGCGGCTTGATCGTGTTTGCAATTGTAAGGATGTGTCATTTCTGATCTCAGTAATTCCTCTTTATTATAAGCTGCTCAATCGATCCAACGTACAACCCCTCAATGATTTTGCAGTGCAGACTATCATCTCTCATTTATTTGGTTACCAGATAATCCTGCAAGATCCTCTCCATTCTATGTTTGTAAATGACCTCCATCATATCACTCAATATATATCATTTGTTGGCAAAGCATTCACATTCATTTCTTGTCACCACTATGGGCCACCAACCATGAATCGTTGCTCAACTTGATTTGTTGATGTGAATGTATCTAAGATATTTGTCCTGCAGCCTGCTATGGCGGAGATGGCTCCCCGTTGGATTCCGTGATGATGACAGACTTTTCGTATGCCCAGATACAGTGAACCACTGCTTAACATAGACTCACCACTATGCCTCCAAACTCCTCCCCACTATACTCATACGCAGAAAATAAATGTAAACACAACAACTAAGTATGTACAAAGTATCAAATCGCACACGCAACTTTTGGGTGGTTTTCACACCTCGAATGCGCATCAATACGACAATGTTTTTTGAAGACGACCAATTATCAGGGCTAAAATCCCATGATTGGCATAAGATATGCGAAGTTTGTACTACGAATGGATTGTAAGTGGCCTACGTACTTTGCTATTTGGAGTGTAGTCATTGTTTGTAATGCTTCTTCATTTGTGGAAGTTTGCACTACCGATCGCGATCGCAAGATGCCTAACTCCAGAAATACGCCAGGTGATTTATAGGTTGTCAAATTTAGTGCAATGGATCTCATAGAAGGAGATCAAGACATCCTCTATTGAATCCGCAAGGTGGGGAGCAATATGTGCCACCCAATAATTCGATATCCTGAGGGCATGAGGGAGATGCCACGGTTTATGTCTATGTGATGGTTTCATGGAGCTTTGATCACATCCTCTCGTGGAGGGGTGGAGGTCTCAACTAAGGAGTGGGAATTCTCGAGGGGATGTATCCAAAGGTGACCATATTTTTTATAAGCTATCATATCTAGATTTTATATGTGACAACTAATTAACCATTTCAATGTACACTACAAAATATACAGTGTGGCATGGTTGCGTGGATGACATTTTCGTGTGGAGCGTATTGACAAAGTGAGCTCCACAACGGATTATGGTGTCATAGCAAAGTTCAAGCAAGAGAGCCGATGGCGAGCCAAGGATCCAAACGCCGTTGTAGAAGAGATGGAGTATTTTGGGAACTTGCAAAGTATTATCGCGGTGGATTACCATAGCTTCTCCACGATCCTATTCGAGGTGTAGTGGTTCAAAGTGGTACTAGAAGGAGCTGGGAAAACTGTTCGATGAGGTCCATTTGGATTTCTCAAAATGGATTCCGAAAAAAGATGGAAAGATTTGCATGACACGTTTGTATTATTGGCCCATTGTAAACAGGTGCATGAACTCATGTTATTTAAACTTTTATTACAACATGGTATATGTCACAAATGTTAAATCTATCTTGTATGTGATTTTGAATGGGTAATTTTCTATCCAAACCCCTGACAACCTCGATGGTGGTATGTTGTACCTTTAGCTCCCCCAACTGTGAGAGTATATGTTGAAAGCAATGTTTCCAGCATAGATGAGGACCATATGCGGATAGAGGGTCAATATTGCAAGGGGTAGAGGCCGCCCAAAGCTTGGAGTATATAGAGGAGGCAGAATCGAGTAACAATGATGGAAAGACACAAGGCCAACAATTATTTGAGAATGAGGTGGACTCATCCTTTTGTGGTGACCTTTTTATCGACCTTCAAGTGTATGCGGAGTTGTGTCAGGAGATTGACACATAGGCTACGTCATACTTGGAGTATCCACCTACTCAATTTGTTGATGAATCACTTATAAGGGTACTCTAGAATATGCATTTTAAATAAGATCAAAATTTTTGAAGTTATATTACCATGCTTTTCTTGAATCTTTATATTGATTATGCTAACACCAATTTTTGTCTGTGGTGGAGGTGAACTTTGTGGATATTTGGATAGCACGATGAGTTGAGGGATGAGTGACGAGGAGCTATAAGAGATATTCACATGTATGTCTCCAGATTAGATGGCTCGATTCAAAGATATAGCAGACTAGGATCTGTCTCAGACACCATCATGTCGTTCTATTCGATCTACTTTGACACGCTATGATGCATCTATTTCGAGTAGACGAGGTCGACGCTAAGGCATAATGATTGATTGGAGTTCCTACCTTTTGTCCAAAATGGATCAACACTTTGTCAGAGCTACCACGGCTAATGTAACTAGTGTTACATTTGGGTCCTATCTTTCTGTCTTTTTGGCATATGCCGCCCCTTCGAAGGAAGTTCCTACCTTGATAGTTGATCCACCAAATGCTCCTTCCCCTCTGCTGAACACTTTGATGTCATCATTGAGGATCTTGATCCTATCCCTCCTCTTGTAGTTTAGAGGAAATGCTTAAAATGCGTGGTTGAATCAGCTCCAGCTCCTTCTCCAATGTCTATAGTTTTTCCTAGGACATTTGGCATATAAGTGAGTGATTCCATACTAGGGGCACTTCAAATCATTCTTTTCTCAATTAGCTTGTTCTTGTTTGAGGCAACGAGATGAGATATGCTCTAGATAGCTACAAGTCTAGCATGAGATTGGGTCTTGGTTTTTCCCTCCTAGGCCTCTACCCCTTCCCCATTCTAATGCCATCATCGGTACTGGTCTAAATTCCATTAAGATGGGATTTTCCTTATCATTGTACGAGATGTAAGGGTTTATGTATCTCTCATCCTCATCCAGCTCCTTTATGTAGTGTATTGCAATGTCACTCGATGGATGGGTCACGAACCTAGTCAAAGTGGTTTAGGTATGCCTATAGGGTTGATGTCCATTCTAGGGATTGATGGCTTGGAAGCATTAGGTTCTGGGAGGGATAGTGGGGATCCCCTTTCAAATTGTGGCAGTCTATTCCCCAAGTAGTATGGTTGGTTGTAAGATTGCAAATATGGCAATCGCCTTGGTAGTTGGCACAATGTTCAGCATCGCTATTGAACCTATTAGAATTGGTACAAAGTCTAGATCTAGGATTTGTGCACTCCACTAGGAGGTGGTTAACATTTTTCAATCCTTGGCTAGGTTCAATGCTCTTCCCTTTCTCTTGATTACTCTTACTAGATCTCTCGCTAGTGGTGGGCACTCTCTCTAAGGCTCTAGAAGTTGCATTATCCCAGTTGTGGCTCTCAAGCTCCTCTCCTTGAGTAGTCATCTGCATATATGGCTTCCTCAAAGACCCTAGCTAGTATGTCCCTTTTTAGGTTTGAGTTTCCTACCAAGTCTTTGTAGAGTTCATCACTTCTAGTTCCGCTTATGAATACAGTAGAGACCACTCACTCACTAGGTTGCTCTTGGCAGCTAGAATTTTCTTAAAGAGACTCCTCACGTGGGTGATGTAATCTTTAATGTCCTCCTTGTCCTTTTTACTAACATTCATCAGTCAAATGATAAGGTTTTCTGAATACCTCACCTTAGAGGATCTCTCGATGAAGAGACTCTTGACAATATTGAAAGTGTTGCATTTGGCATCATCTAGACTGATGTACCACATTTGTCATTTATCTCTAAGACAAATACCAAAGTCTTGTGCATATTGAGCAAGGTCTACTAGGTGGTTTGCCTTGCACATGTGCTCAAATTGCTCTATAAAGCTATATGAGTTATTGTTGGGCTAGTACTTGTTGAATTGCTTTTTAGAAACTATAGATATCTTTAATTGGCTCCCAAATTTGGTGTAATTCCTAGTCTTGCTAGTAGTGAAGTTGGTAGGGTTGCTCCGTTGTTCGGATCTACATCCGTGTTGTCTATGAGTTGCTTAGTAAGAATCTCGCTCAATGTGAGATCGACTTTTAGCACTCTTTCCCTTTCCACATGGGGTCTTGTCCTATTCTGATTGGCAAGCACTAAAACTCACTAAAGCTCTAACATTTCTATTTCATGCCTCAACCTTTGAGCTTCCTACTCTTGGTTGTAAGAAACTATACCTTACAGCACCTTCTTGGCTAACCTTTGCTCTTCCTCAAGGTCAACTATGATATCCTCAGTCAGCCTACCATGATACTCCATTTTATTTTGTAAATTGTATCGATTGATCATTTGTTGGATATCAACTGGGAACTCTCCCAAGTCAAGCCAGTCATTCTCATGATTGGAGCTTGATCTTGACATCTTCTTGGCCTCTTGGTCCACTAGCTTGTCGGTTAAACTGATCAACTCAGGCAAGGTTGAGTCCCTAGTCATGTTAGTCTTCTTACTCTCCAAAAGTCTTGCTTTTGATACCTTGTATCCTTGGTTGCACATTTGTGATTTGAGGGTCTTCTCCTATTACTGGGTTCATTCATGTCGCTTATCTTGCATGTGAGTTCCTTGTTAGTTTAGGAAGTCCTCAAATTTAAGTGCACTCAATTGTTCTCCAGTTTAAAGGGATGAATAGGGCTGTAAGGTCAAAGTCTAATTTTGGTATACAATATGTTCACATGGAAGATAAGAAAAATGATTTTAAAAAGCTAAAATAAAAGAAAATAGTGCAAAAATGAGGCAGAATAGGAGGGGTGGGGGAGAAGGGACCTCAACATGGCATAAATAAAATATGATATTATTTAAGGATCAAAGAGTGGGATGTTCATGAATATATGTAAGTAAAATAATAGATCTATTTGTCTAATCAGCAAGGCCTAGTATTTGACTCTCTTCCCTCTTTTCTATTTTTATGATATCAGAGCCATCCCATGACTATAAAAAGCTTAACTCAAGGATGAGTTGAAGGAATTGGAGTTAAAAAGTAAGCAATCAAGAAATGAGTAAGAAGCTCTTTCACCTTGATCGATTTTCCTTGGGTTATAGTCATAAGAGGCTCCTAAGGAGAGAAGGGGAGAGAAGAAGAAAGGAGAAGATGGAGAGCTTCTCGACCACGGTCCCTCACCCTCACACTCTCACATTCCCTCTCTCAAACACAAGCACAAGAAAGGAAGAAGAAGAAGAGGGAGAAGAGGAAGCAAAAGAAGAAGAGCCACTTTTTCCACACACCAAGAATGAGCTCCTCTATTCACTTTTTGGCTTTTATACATGCCCTTATCTTTTTGGAAACCCATCCCCCTTTTTACATGACCGGCCATCTTGCTAATGCCTCTTTTCCTATTCCCTTCTATTTATATTATGCCTTCACCTTTGCCCGTTCACTCTTTACAACTTGCATAGGATAGAAAAATTGGGGGGCCCTTTACATTTTAAAATGCACACTTTCCTTTGCCTTGACTTTTAAGGTTGCTCTTACTCTTTAGGCTTTTTCTCTTTTTATCCTTCTGTCGGGGCACACCCTTTTTGAATCTTCTCAAATATTCTTTGCTTCCTTTCTCTATGTCTTGCATAGGGGTTAACACCAGCGCTGCTTAGTCACATGTGAACTATAGGAGTGCCAACTTTACTATTTCGGCCTAAAGTTTGAGGCATGAAAACTATGCCTTCGTGATGATTGACATTTGTGAGACTGTGGCCTAAACTTGGATGTGGGTTCTAGAGGCTTGTGGAACTTTGCAATGTACATTGTGATATACTACCCCATCCTTATAACATTAGGAAGGTATGGTGCCCTTACTGATTTCCATTACTATTCTAACATCATTGGTGGCAAGGTTTTTCTATAGTGGCACTATAGGCTGGGTATGGTGCCCTTACTGATTGCCATTACTATTCTAACATCATTGGTGGCAAGGTGGATGTGTTGCGATAGTCAACATTACATTGAGCTTGTCTTTTGAAGACGCACCCCTAGAAATGATTCCTTACCAATACTTTGCTTATTAGGCAGCATGTAAAAGACAATGGGTAGGCCCTCAATCCATAAAAACCACTAGTTTGCATTTTCCAAAGAGTAGATATGACTGCCCCCCAAACATGCTAAGTTTCACATTGGTTGGTTGCAACTCGGGTCATGGCAATCCAATGTTCATGTGTTTAGATATTTGAGTCAACTCCCTCATCAATTAGAGCATCAAGGGTGTATTCCTTTTGGGTGATTACGGTTATTTGTAGGTAGGTTGGTGCTACTACTTCTTCATCCTCCTCCTCTAGTTCAGTGATGGTTGCAACCCTCACATTCATCAGTAGTTCTATCGTCGGAGGTTCATGAAGTGGACGTGATGGCGGGTAATACTTCTTTATGTGAATTCCGTTGAAAAATCCTATGCCCTCTCCTTCTAGGGTTTCAAGTTCCACATTCCTCATTTTATTGATACTGAGAAATTTCATTTTTTGCTTGTGTCCCTTGAGGACAGAGTATAGCAAGACTAGGTCTCCTTGTCCAAAGTCTTATTGTTTGAAGTGTTTGTAAAACCGACTCTTATGTCATTCCTTTTTACAAATTAGAGCATGGGTTGTAATGAGAGGAGTCTTAGATAGGCATTCTAGCTTGACCAACCGATTCGTCCATGCTTCTCATGCTTCGAACAAAGAACTCTACAAGTAGAATAGCTTTGGTTATGTAGGTTAATCTAAATGGAGTTTGTCCTATGGTTGTTTTTGTAGACTATTCTATATGCCCATAAAGTTGCTATGATCTTGTTGTCCCAATCATTGCATGAAGTAGAGACTACTTTTGTTCATGGGTTCAGCTCTTGATGATAATATGATGATCACTTTTAGTGGATTATTAAGAAGGTAAATAACACCAAGTGAGCAATCACTTCACTGATGAAGTGTGTGCCTTGGTTGCTAACCAACTCTATGGGGTTAATCAAACTGTGAGGTTACTTTCTCCCGAAGGAACTTGGCCATGGTCCTAGCATCATTTTTATGAGTTTCTTGAGCTTTCGCTCACTTCATGAGATAGTCTATGGCAAGAATGATATACTTGGCTTGGGAGTATTATGTTGTAGGGCTTAATGAAGTTGATTACACACTTCTCGAATGGCTGGCATGCGATTATGAAGGTTAACTCCATTTTGTCCCTCTATGAGTAGGGACTTTGGTCCATTGGCACCTAAATTGTAGTGATTCACAAACTTACCTACATTGTGGAATAGTGTTGGCCACCACAATTGAGGCTAAATCACCTTGAGTGTTGTAGTGTCTCCACTGAAATGTCCTCCACCAATCCCACCATATTCTTCCTTTAGTACATCATATATTTCAAGTTTGCAAACACATCTCCTTAAGAGTCCATCCTATCATATCCGATATAATTATCCTCCAATCAACTGATAGGGTTGGACCTTCGAGTTTAGCCTTTTTAACCTAGAATACAATATTAGTGAGTTTGGGAATCTCCCAATTCCAATTTTTTTAATACTAAAAAGGTCAGACCCAGATAACATGCCCATAAGTTTCTCAAAACTATATGATCTGACCTATCATTGGAAAGTGCTTGAAGAGTGGAATCTATTGAGCTATAGAGTGCTCAATTTGGAGTTATAGTTTTTAAGTTATGACAAATCCAAATATGTGCACATGTCCCAAACTTATGGGAAATTCCCATATTCCCCAATCTAGTGTTCTAGCTTTTTCTAGGGGTCATTTTGATAGTCCTTCCCTAAGGATGTGGACTATGTCATCCACCCAATATGGTGTGAGGTTAGCTCTAAATAAATCTTGTTTATTGGACATTCAAAAAATATGTGAATCTAGTAGGCCATTTTATTGATTCCATATCTTGCAACTTCTCTTGTGGATATGCAAGACATATGATCTGCCATATAATGATGTTTACTCTTGCACACAACCACAGAGAAGTCAATTTACAAAACCAAAAGTAACCATGGAGCAATGCATCTTGATACGCAAGGTTTGTTTACAAGATAAAGCAATGCTTGTTGATGATCCACAAAGAAGGTAAAGGGTGTTGCTAGAAGATAGTGTCTAAACTTCTTTTATAGTAAACACCATGGCTAATCCTTCCCTCTCTGTTGTGGAGTAGTTTAGTTCTATCTCAATGAGATGTCTGCTAGCAAATCTCACTTGATATTCTAGGTTATATTTGCCAAGTTAGCATAATACTACCCTCATGGAAAATTTTGATGCATCAATGTGCACAAAAAAGGTAATGGATCAATCTAAAGTTAGATCTTGTTTAAGCCTTTCATAGGCTTGTTGACATTGTTTGGTCCACTCAAGTACTATTAATAGCTTATACAAAGGTTTAGCAATCAATGCATAGTTTAGTATAAAATGGTGCCGATAGTATCCTATGTGGCCTGAGAAACATGTAACTCCCTTGAAGTTGGTCAAAGGTGCAAGGTCTATAATCACATTGAATTTAGAGAAGTCTATGGATATCTTATTCCTCAACATAAGGTGTCCTAAAATATAACTGCGCTTCACCCAAAACTGGTATTTTAAGGGGTTTAGTGAGAGACCGTATTGTCAACACCATTCAAAGACTATTCATAGCTTTTCAAAGTGCTCTTACTAGTTGGTGTGGATGCATAGGTCATCGATAAAAACTTCAAACCATTTTTTGAGCATGTCCTTGAAGATTGGTCATATGAGACACACTAGAAGGTGGTAGGAGCATTGCTCTGTCATCCAAATGGCATGATTGTGTAGGCAAACAACCCCCATTTGGTGGCAAAATCCCTCATGTACTTGTCATCTATATGGACTTGCACTTGGTTATAGCTTGAGAATCCTTCCAAAAAAATGTAGGCTTCCTTTCCTGCCACTCTCTCTAGCATATGCTCCCACTATATGGTAATGAATAGTTGTCTCTCTTTGTAGTTGCATTGACCATCTTATAGTTTACACACACTCAAATCTTCCCATTCTTTTTCATGAGTATGACTATGGGTTATACCCAATCTATGTGTTGTATCTTGTAAATGAATCTTGTCCTTAATAGCTTATCAATCTCTTCCTTTATTGTGTGTGCATGCTTAGGATTCATTTCATATAGTCATTGCTTGACAAGTATTGCTTTGGGAGTCATGGGAATATTGTGAGTCTTTATGCGTGGATCTATTCCCTTCAACTCGTCTAAGGACCATGCAAACACATCGACAAATTCCCTTAAAAGATTTTTCTCTTCCTCCTTGGTTAGGTTGTCCATTATATACATGGGTGGAGGCTTATCCTCCCCTCTTGCCAAGTTGACCTCCTTAACCATGGCTATGGTCCTTCACTCGGTTCATTTACTTGCCCTTTCTATTTGGCTCCTATTAACACCATAATTCAATCACCATTTTTGTACTTCATGAAGGGCTTAGGCAAGTCAGGTCATTTCTTCTATCATTCAATTGCTGAAGACTTTGCCTATTTCTTTTTCTCCTCGTTTAGCCTCCTGTACCTTAGGTGGACTCAAAGGTTCCCCTTGGTGCGTTGAGTCCCAGGTGGTCGGGGCATTTCAGAATCACTATTAAAGCTCACCTCTAACTTAGAATTGTACTTGCCATCTAGAATGGCAGTGGATGTTTCTGTTGGTGATCACAACTTTGAAGCTAACTCCAAATAATGGTGTGGTTCAAGGCTAAACTAATCCCGCTCGCTCATAATCTGCCACCTCTAGGCCTTCTAGCCAAGCTTGATTGCAATCTACCTTGGCAACTCGTTTGCTCACTCAACACATATTTTCCTCTCAGGGTTTAGTGTCTACTGTGATTTTCTCAATCACTCTTCTATCCATGTCATATTCTATGGTCTCTGCTTCCTCTTCACTTTCCTCACTCATGGAACAATAGTCTTTGTATGCATTTTTAGAATCCTTGTATTGGGATTGTGTATCACTTGCAAGATTCCCATTCTCAAGCTATGTCTCACTTGTCATGAGAGTCCATTTATATGAGAGGTTTAAGTTGTGCATGTAGTCCATTTACACCCCTTGCTTTCCATAAGATCCTTGAGGGGCTTTAAATTGGTAGCTGCATTGCCTACTAGCTCACTTGATAGGTACTTGATGACTTTGTGAGGTTCTAATTTGTTTGCTAGAACATGATAGGTGATTGGCATTGGTTGGCTAATGGAACTCCCAACCATCATGCACAAGGAAGCTATAGTTAGGTTAGAAGCGATGGCATTGTCACGGTTGCTATAGCTGAGTCTATAGATTTCCTATATTCATCCTCATCCCCTAATAATGGGAGACCAATGGTTGTCAACACGTGCATCTAGTCATGTTCATCCTCATGGCAAGGAATATACCTCGTTAAGGTCCATAAATGCTTCTAGTCCTTGAGTCACCATTTAGCAAGGTAGAGATGGCATCTAAATCCACCGATGAGGTTTCCCACATGTTCATCTTTACTCAGACTACTTTTGATCTATTTCCCAAGAATATCGAGCCATAACCCCAATCCTCTATCACTCTTGCGTTCCTCATTCTAG
This sequence comes from Lygodium microphyllum, assembly GCF_053477565.2. Lineage (NCBI taxonomy): Eukaryota > Viridiplantae > Streptophyta > Polypodiopsida > Schizaeales > Lygodiaceae > Lygodium > Lygodium microphyllum. The sequence goes on from NC_141162.1 coordinate 61,534,970, forward strand.
GTCTACCTATCAAGATATCATAATCCACCCCCTTCATAACCATGAAGTTCACAGAGAATTGGATTCTTGCTATCTTTAGAGGCCAATCCTTAAGGAATACAAAAGGTATAACCTCCATCCCATTTTCTAGATGTGGCTTCCACCCATGGGTTCCCCCAAGCTTGCAGGATTGCATAAGTAAGTATACCAACCCCTACTCTTTTGTCTACTATCCCCTTTCATATTATATCTCCCAAGGAAACAACACGTAAGACTACATGCATCTCAGTGCCTTCCCAAAAATCATTCATTCGTGGGGACTTAGACATTGGGTTTAGTGTTAGGCTTGGTATGTGTGTCATAGCATCGTGATCTAGGAAGTCTTGTGGTTTGTGCTCATTACAGTGTTATATCCACCATCGCTTCAATTCTTGCCAAAGTGCAGAGTTTTGCCCAAGCATGGTTATCAATTTACCATCCTTTCCCTCAATTTATCATAGGATTTGTTATTAGCATGGTTATCAATTTACCATCCTTTCCCTCATCAACTTCATGGGCTCCCTACCAATGCTGTTGAGTCATTTACCTAGTTGTGGCATCCTCATTTTGCCTATGTAGTTGTTCATGTGGTGGTGTTGCCTATGTTGCTCTTAGGTATGTGGGAGAGACTGATGGGCTCATGGTTGATAGTTCATTGATCCCATCCTCAATGATAGGTTAGCTTCTTGCAACTAAGCTTGTGCTTCCTTTATCCATTCCTTGACCTTATCCACAGCCGCTAGCTGGTTGGGGTCGGAAACCCTAGAAATTTCCTTCTCTCTTGTCCTAGGAGAAAATTTTTCTACTTCAGTACTAGTGACATCTTTCCCTTTCATTAACATGGTCTCACTTCTTGTCTTGAGCTTTATTTTTTCCTTAATCCTATTTTTTCTCCTTTGATGACTCTTCTTCCCTCTAAAGGATACATCTAGTTTTTAGGTCCGGGTAATGAGATACTATCTAACTTTGTTTGAGCTCGTTTCATGACATTTATGGGGATAGGTGTGGCATCCTTGTTAGGTGACTCAACACAAATGAGTCTAAGCAACATAGATGGTACAATTGCCGAGCTAGTGGAGGGTTTTTGTCTAGGGCAATCGAGGAATAGGTGTGTGACTCTGCATTCAAGACACCTCAAGTCAACCTTCTCTCTATTTCTGGCTCCTTTTTAGGGCAGTGATATGAGATATGCCCTAGATGGCCACACGACCAACATGCTATGAGTTCCTAGTTCTAAGCTCCTCCTAGGCCTCTAACTCTTCCTCTGGCTAAGGCCATGTCTGGCACAGGTCTATAGTCCATCAATATGGGGTTACCCTCTTTGTTACAAGAGATATAATGGTTCACATAAGAATCTTTCTACAATGGTTCCTCCACAAAGTGCACAAGGCCTTGATCTCGGATCGGGACATTCTGATGGCAGGTGGTTCCCTCCACAGTGCACACTGTACTTGAAGTCATACTACTGGCCTTTGTATTGACTCTTGTAGTCTAGCTAGCTATGAATTTAGGTCTTGGCTATAGCTTGGGTCTATTCAATACTCCTTCCTTCTTCCTTTTTACTAGGGGTTGTTTGCTCCTAGTTGCTGCAATTCTCTCAGCTTTCCTAAATGCATTGCTCTCTTATTGCATAGCCCAAGAGCTTCTCTCCCTAGAGCAAGTCATTCACCCATATGGCCTCCTCAAAGACTCTTCCAAGCATATCCCTCTCCACATTCGAATTACTTGCCAACGCCTTAAAGAGTTATTCATTGTGGATCCTGTTAATGAATACAATAGAGAGTGCTCTCTCACTGGGTTGCTCAACTATAGATATCCTCTTGTAGAGACTCCTCACATGTGTGGGGCATGTGTGACATAGTCTTGTATGTCCTCTTTGTCTTTTTGGCTAACATTCATCAACTTAACAATGAGGTTATTAGAGTATATTTCCTCCAAGAATCTCTTAAGGAAGAGATACTTCAACTAAGTGAAGTTATTGCATTCGGTGTTGTCTAGACTGGTAAACCAAGTATATCCCTTTTCTCCCAAGCAAGGACCAAATACTTATGCTCATTGAGAAGGATCTGCAAGGTTGTTAGCCTCACACACCTACTTAAATTTCTTAATGAAGTTGTAGGGATCATTGCTTGCCTGGTATTTATCAAGTTGCTTTGCAATTATGGGTATTTTCATTTGTCTCCTACTATTTAGGGCAACTCTTATCCTAGCTAGCAATGATGTCATCAAGGATGTTTCACGGTAAGGTCGGCTTTTAGGGCTCTCTCCCTATCCTATCGGCATTGCCTCCCATTTTGTTCCTACTTGAGATAGCTAGGATTGCGTGAACCTTATTGATCTCTCTCTCTTAATGCAACCTCTGAGCCCTTTGTTCCTTGCTATAACTTACAATGCTATCATTGCCAATCTCCTCTCCTCCTCAAGGTTGACTATGATTGCTGGTCTTCCATGGTGTACTATCCTTGTCTACTAGTCGTACAATGTAACAAGTCACTGGATGTTGTCTAGGTACTTTGCCATGTTAAGGTCAAGGTTGAGATTATTCTCATTCAGGCTGGTGCCTGCCATAGTGGTTGCCTCCTGAACCACTAGTGCTTCTATGAGGTCAAGTACAATGGCTAAAGTTGTATCACTAATCTTGGCTAATCTTTCCTTCTCCCAATGGTCTAATGGTTTTTCCTTCCCTATGTTTTTGTTTTTGGTGTCTTGGATCACTTCTTGTTAATTTGACAATTTGCAAATGTACAACATTTATATGCTAGTAGTGTGATTGATGTGCATTCTGCAAAATCAGACTTTCCAACTTTCACATGTGCTTAAATATCTACAATATTGAGTGTAATCTTTGATGAAGTCAACTGCCTCCAATTAGTTTCTTGCATTACTCCTTTTTGAGGGGGTTTCGATTACTCCTAATAGTGAAAATTGGGTGTTCCACTAGTCTTGCTAGGTGGTTTGATGGGCATTCAGCTAAGTGAGTCAACTTAAATCTCTATCTCAGGTAGTGGCCAATGGTTAGTCCTTTCAGTCCCCCCAAGCTTCTAGGTCAAGGTTTTTTAGTATAACAATTCTATGCTTTCCCCTACTAGTCTGGATTTCAAATAAGTTGATGGTCACTATGGCAGTAGGCCCTAATAGGTCTCAAAGTGGCCAAAAAACAACCAAAAGTAGGGTTCTGGACAACTCATCTAGGTCCCAGACTCATCCATTTGAGCCACAAACTACTCGACCACTTGAGTGGGCTTCTCAAGATATATGGCTATCTGAGTTGCAAGACTTGGATAAGGGGTCCTTGTATGAGCGTCCGAGTGGCCGTCCCCAAGGCTCAAATTTGGTCTAAGTCTGAGTGGTCATCTGATTCAGACATCTAAGTGGGTCAACGAAAGTGGCTTAGACATCCGAGTCAAGGCTTACCCATCCAAGGCTTGTGGTTGTTTTTGGAGTGGTACATGATAGCATGTTGAATGGCACAAATGTCCACTTTAATGTCTTAATAATCAATACTCAATGCATCTAGGGTTCTAGATCTTAGAGCATACCTAGAAGGCTTGGATGTATCAATGGAAAAGATCATAGGTCCTCCTGCCTATAGGCCTATCACTCCATGTCTCTCTCTCAATCTCACTGAGTTCAAATGAGCTCTCTCTCTTGCCCTTTTTCACCTTTTATGTTCTCTCTTTCTCCCCTCATACTCTATTTTCGTTCCTCCACATTAAAAAAACTCTTTCATTTCTTCCCATGTTCCCCTATTTCCTGGCTATCTAGAGAGTTATCTTTTTCTTATTTTCCCTTATTTGCCAAACCTTAATGTCTCAAATCTGATCAAAATACACATCTCCTACTCTAACCTAGACCTAAACCAATCCAGAAAAGAGATCAAATGATCTCCTACTCCCTTGCCTCCTACCTAAATCCAAGTGTCCTTTTGAAGATGAACTCTTACTTTGTCACTCGATCTAGAGCATGCAAGCACTCAAGCTTGAATTTATTAGACCCAACAACAGAACCAAAATGACATCGCTTTTGCAACCAAACCACCAAGACCCATGGACCGCTTATTGCTTCAAGCGTTTCAAGTTGAGAGCTATGTTTACCTCACATAGGCGTGGACACTCTTCCACACACCAATGTAGTAAGCTTATCTTTGAATTCGATTGAGTACCTCCTCCCATGAATCCATCGATAGCTCCACAAACCAAGATGCACCCTCAAGCAAGCTCCATCTCCAAGCTCCAAGCTCTGACCTCCATAGTGATGCATGTAAGACGGGGGAAGAGAGAAGAATAAGAAGATGAATAGAGGAGAAAAAGAGCTTCTCCATGGTTCCCCACTCCCTCACACGCACTCTCTCACACTCCCTCTCTTATGCATAAGAAGGAAGCAAGAACAACGAGTAAGAAGAGAGCAAGTTTGGTGACCCAAAAGTCTTAATTCATTTCTTGCCTTATATATATGCCCTTATCCCCTTCTTAGCAGCCATCTCCTTTTTGGTTTCCTCTAACTCATTTTTTCTCCTTCGTATTAGCATGGGCCTCAACCTATGCCTCTCATTCTTTACAATTTGCAAGGGAGAGAGCCTAGCACTCTTTTAGAAAATGAATTGCAATCCACCCAGTACTTTTCTTGGTAGCATATCATGGTGCGCTTACCATTGTGTTATTCCTTTTACATTAAAGACTTTATCTTGCACTTCATGTCTTCAGATTTTTTTTTTAGTGTGTATTTCTCCTCTGTTGAGCCTATCACACCAACATTAGGGACTTTGGATAGACTTCTATTGTTTCAGAAGCTACAACTTACGCTGCTGACAATCTCTCACCTTCTCTCTCAACACTCCACTCTAACTATCCAAGCATCCTCCTCTCTGTCACATGCCTATCTACCTAGCAGCACATTTTAGTGGTCCATCAGGGAACTATCCTAGACAACTTCACACAAGAATGCATGGGGTCTGTCGTCTAGGTTTCCTAGAGTCCACCCTATAATGGAAGGTACCAACCATCCCCATGAGGATCAACCTGCAAGCTCGGGTCCTAATTTGACAACTAAGGTCTCAATGCATCAACTAGCTCCATCGGAGGTGTCCCACAAGGGCTTCTCATTTGATTGGAGCGATCATTGTTACCCTTGGTTCATGGAGTGCAACACTTTTTTTCCAGAAACTAGTTAGGATTCAAGGAACCTTAACAGAGTTCTGGCACAGCCACCGCACCTTTTCCCAAAGATAATTATTGATTAAGGTTTTAAGACCTAACCCTAGATAATTCAATACTCGGCTCTACCTATTTTTCCTAATTAACGTTTCGTTCAATCTCTTGAGAGAAACTCCTAGCTTACAAGGACTATCCATTTGTAGAACGGATCCATCAGGGATCTCATCCACCCGCTTCCCACAAATGATTTTCTTTAGTTTATAATTACCTATCACATTAAGTTATGACATATGAAAGAAGCTTTGTTAATTAATCCATTATCACAGGTTCCTTCATGTAATTTTATGGTACAACACAAAGATAGAGAAAAATAGTCTTTTGGAAAAACATATTTATTTATTATTTCACAAAGTTATTTACAATGATTTTCCCATTCTACCTACACAGAAGATAAACCTCCATTCATCAGAAAATCCCTTCTATCTGTGCAAAAGAAAAGAAACCCTCCAAGATATCTACCCCTTCACTAGTACCAGGGACTCCAGGATCCTAAATATTAACATCGTGTGTGTTGAAAACACACTAGTTCCTAGGAGTGATCAAGAGGTTTACGCCTAGAGCCCCCTTGGCACTCGTGCCTCCTCTTGCCTAATAGATTCCTCACTGAGGGACCTCTCACCGTCAGGGCCCGGTCCAAAGCTCCTCATGGTGGTACAAAACAATCCCCCTTGGAGCAGGATTCTGAGTCTAGTTGTGGGGGAGGCATAGCGCGATCTTTCCTCTTATTGTCATGATTATATATTTACAATCAAATCTAGCTACTACAAGCACAATCAATATTTCCTATGCAACCATCAATGCATGCACAAATAAAAAAGAAACAACAACAAGAATTTTTAGCATAGGAAGCATCCCTACCCAAATCTAAGGTTTCTCATTTAAGGTCCCATCTTATTCTTAGGGTTTCCCTTTCTACTTGCAACTCTTTTTTGGGATCCGCAAGTTATTTCATGAATGTGAAGTCTATTTTATCCTTATGAAAAATTTGATATTTCTGCTCTAAAAGATAATATGGGCATCTATACCTATGGTAGGCAATTCATGTGATGCCTTGCCCCAACCTGCCCCTAGCATGATTTCAAATGCTTTTTCAAGTTTGTTTAGACTTTAGAATTTGTATCGACAAATTCTTATCAATGTCCAGCAAGTCCTACAGACTTTTGATATTTATTTATTTTCCTCATACTGATAGTTTTAGGGTTGTCAAGTATTTCATAGTTATTTTTGCTTCAACATTCTTGATATTTTAGGTAAGGTTTTCTCACTGATTCGTAACTCATGATATTGATGCTCTCGCTAATATAATCATAAATATTAACATGGTTCTACTCATGATTCTACTCATATTCTACTCATAAATATAACTCATGATTCTACTCATATTCTATGGTTTAAACGACGATGTTCGAGACCATTTGCCAAACTTTCAACGTTATCTAGAAATAATAATTTTCATTTAGCTATGTCCTAAGTGCAATGCTAATTGTTTTTCTGAAAACCTTATTTTAAGCAATGCAAAAAATATAAGTGTAATTTTTATTTCATCTTTCAAACATTGAATTATATTACTATGTACTTAATTTTGTGTGTCTACTTTTGTGATTTGTCTTGTAGTTATGAAATCAGTATGATCTTTTTTGTTGATTTAATGCATTGATTATTTTATGATATTATCTAATTGATTTTCTATAAATTATTATAAATCTCATATGCATCTATTTATTCATTAGCAAAATGAAATAAAGATAGTCACTTTTAGGAGAAAATTATAAAATATTCCCTTTTCTAACACCATCTATCTTTTTTTATTATTATAAATCTTATGCATCATTAATGAAATAATAATAAATATCACGAAATAAACCATAATTAAGATATTTTCTTAATGATAGGTGTATAACCATTTTCCAAGTGAAAGAGTCTTTTCACTAAATAGCTAATTATTATATTACTTAGGTTATTTTCTTAAGTGACAACTCATATGCATTTTCTTTAGAATGTGTTTATAATCGTTTAAAGCCAAATATAGTAATAAGCTTATTAAACATTATTTTTTTTCAAACTGACAAGATGTTACCTCTCTCAAGTTTGTTGTAACAAGGGTTTTGCCAATTTCTAGTGCATCATTTTCTCCATCGGCTGTGTTCCTTGGTTCCCTTGCTTCAAATGGGATTTTTAAATTTCTACAACTTGGTGGACTCATGGATGTCAAGTGAAATTGACGTGGTAGTTCAGGAAGAGTTGGTGGTCTTTTAGAAAAATTTCACTAGCGTTTTGCTTAGCGATATGGCTATATGGGAGGAAGGTGTAATAGGGGATAACGAAAATGAAAATGAGGTAGAAGGGGGATATTGAGTCCTCCTTAAAGGCTCAAGCTACAATGGAAAAGAGAAGTAGATAAATTTTTCCATCACTAAGAGGTCTTCCTTCTTGCTTTCTTTGTGAAGTAGAGGGGTGTATTTTATAGGTATCAGGGGGAGCATGCAGTCGACTCATTCTTTTGGCTACTTGTCAAGAGCCAAGTAAGCTTTTAAAAAAATACATTTTGATTGCCTACCTGTTGGATGGTGGCATGGGGATGATTTTAAAATGCTTTCTCTACCTCGAGGCATAAGAAAGTCATGAATTTTGGCCTATTTTTTCAAACATGTCTTTTTTTTTCAAAAGAACTTCATTTGGTGGTTTTTGTTCAAGTAACCTCATGACTTATCTAGTTTATAAAGTCATGCCATACTCTTTGATACTTAACTTACTCAATATCATGCTCGTTCTTGCGTGTTCTTGTCTACCGGTTAAGACTTTTGTGATTTTCCTTCTGATTATGAAATCAATACGATCTTTGGCGCATTAAATGGAATTGAGAATCCTAAATCAAATATAGTGTGGAAAATTTTATGATCAAGCTGTCGTAATATTATTTATGAAGCGTCTTTGCTTTTTGTGGGCTGGGAACATTGAGGCATCTTCTCATGTCAAATTGCAGAATTGATTTAATGTGAGACTTGATATCAAGAAATTTGCATATAGTCACTTATGTAATAGCTTGATGAGTAATTTTTAAAATGCCTCATGCCCAAATTTGTTTCTTGATATGAAGCGTTGTGGTGGGAATATTACATTCTCCGACCCAAGAAAGCAAGAACACATGACTAGCTTCAAGTTATAACAAACTCACCTAACTTACCTTTCAAAGGCACAAAGATGGTTCCAGGACCACGATCAACATGATCCAATGCCGTCACTCCTTTGCATCCACCATTGACTATACCAAAAAGACGAAGAGCTAGTAGAGATTATGAGAAAAGAAAGATGATGGGAGAAGAGCTTCACCTTCCCTCAATCCCTCGCTCAACACACCTCTCATTCTCTCCATCTCAGTCACTCTCAACACAATGGAAGCAAGATGATAGAATGGAAAGATAGAATATCAAGCTTGAGTAGTCACACTAATAGAGCGTCCGCAACATGGATGTGCCAAAAGGAATGAATACAACTGAGACCTCCCACCCTTCTATAGACCAAGAATTAGGGTTAGGGTTTGTGCTCCATTTGTGTTTTACATTTAGGGGTTTTGCCCCTTTTGCATTTTGCATTTAGGATTTGCACCCTCTCTTGGGTGTCTTTCCCACTTACTAGGCTCTATGTCAAAGCATGCTTAAATCTTAGACTAAATAGACCAAGCATGTGCTAATCTAATCACAAATCCATGTATGCAACCCACACAACACTTGCGGATGTGACAAATACAACTATGGGAGATAAATACAATGTGCATGGGAGTGAGTCTAGCTCTCACAAAGGAATACATCCATGATAATATGATGATGTCCATGAGTACAAAATAATACACAAGTGCCCAAAATAATACACTGAATCTCCTCAAAATAAATATTCACCAAAAAATAGTATCCAACACTTGCACTTTTGCTGCCATCTCAAATTACCATTAATATTATTTTCCCCCTAGATGAGTGCTAGTCCCATGGCACTCAGTCGTAGGTAGTATGATGTAGCTTGCACCAAAAATGCAAAATGCTGGGAACAATCAATAAAGGAGTAGCGATCGAGATGGAGGAGTACAAAGATGGTTGATAAAGAACTTTGCCTGTAGAAGATCATGATATTCTTTCTACTGCGATTGGGACAAATGATGTTGTTGGTAAAGCGATAGATGGTGACTAATGTTGTTGTTGGTGGCAATCGTATAGAAGTTGGTGATTTTAAACATACACCTGAGGGTTGATCCTGTTGATGAAGATAGCTTAAATGGTAATTGGAAATGACTAGGATATTGCAGAAAAAGGGAGTTTTGATATTGATGCAGAAGCGATGGCTCCTAATTCTCCATGAACTTTTGTACTTGCAAAGAAAACCTCACGTGTAGTCACTTACTAAGGGAAAGTGCTAATCTTGTATTCGTGCATAGGACATATGATGTTGGTTTGGGAGATGGGTCCTTCAAGAAAACCTAAAGTGTTGTCCCACACTTGAGGACCCAAACCGTGAATAGGTTATGGTACAAATACTAAGAGTGAGTGCACGTGCATACATAGTCTAATACATAGTTAGAAGACTACTTCATGGGTGCTTCTGATGATGATGGTAGATGAAGTAAGGAACCTTGAAGCTGATGAGGATGGGAAGAATTGACATTGCTGAGGGAAAAGGGATTGTTGATGAAAAGTATGGAAAAACACCAATGAGAGAGGGATAGGAGCTAGAGAGTCCAATCCAATATACTCTTGAAGTGCTTGGTTCTACATTGGACCAACCACTCATGGTAGTGAATGCAATTGTGATCTCTAGACCAAAGAACCATTTCCACCTTGCATTGGAGTTGAGTTGTGGGTACTATGATGAAATGGAGTGGAAAGGGAAAAAGTGCAAGTGACTCAAGGAGATAGGTCTAACCTAGGCAAGATGAGACTCCCTAGGTATGTCTTGTCATTGATGTGCCCTAAGTAAATGTGTAGCAAAATGAAAAAAGAGCTAGGGGTTTAGAGATAGAGCTAGCCAAATAGGGCCACCAGATACATCCAACTTGAGGACCCCTAGGTGTGGTGTAGTGCATGTGAGTGCATATGTCTTTGTCTGTCTTTTTTTTTCTTTTGGAAAGTCAAGTAAAAACAATGATATACAATAAGTCATGTTGCCTTCCAATGAGAAATGAAAGTAGGAGATCAGAAGGCTGATTGCAAATAATAAAACTTGGCACATAAGATTATTGGTGCAGTGAGGTATGTACAATGAAGATTTGAACATTGAGCTTGCACATTGAAGCACATTGCCACATTGTTGATGTAGCTATGGTTGAAGAAGAACCTCAAACTTTCAATGAAGACTTGTATGCTCATTGATAAAGCAATTTGCAACTACTTCTAAGGAAGTAGATGACCATTAGATGTTGTAGTCAAGGTATCGTATCATGGAAGAAAGTGGAACCTCATTATTGATGGTTCTTTAATTTTTTTGTTTCTTCACAAAGGCTCCAGGATAAACTCATTGTCTTGATTGTCCTTTAATGCCTTGACGTGATGCCTCTCTAGCTTGAGATCTTTAGAAAGGTTCTAACGCTAGTGGCAGATTCAAGTCTTTAATGTTATTGCATTGTAGGATATTCATGGAACGCTTCTATTGCCAATGATATTGTCTTCAAGCCGTGAGGTTCATTGCATTTCTTTGTTACCTTTTTTTTTTTGAGACCTAACTAGCTCTAAGAACTAGTCAGGGCCTCTCTATACTCAAAGAACACACCCCTGAGCCTCACAGCTACCAGGAGCGTATAAGGGATACACTGCCCTAACTGCTATCATCAATCCCCCCGTTTGGTTTGAATTGTAATCCAATAATTAAGCCCCACAATCCTCATAGAGATTCCCATCCACATATATTGGTGTCGAACACCTCATAACATGAATAGAAGGAGGCACCCCTCGGTTGAATACCGTGGCCCCACCACGGCTCTCCTACATCTCGGGGATTGGCCCCTCGATGCACCACTAACACAAATAACACAGGCATAACAAAATTCACTCTTATTTTAAATCATTCCAAGAGATTAGATATTTCCTAACTTAACATTTTCCCAAGGAACCCGAATGCCTAAACCTACAGCTTAGGTATCTCACAACTCACCATGGGTCATATGTATAAGAAACCAATTACAATGCATCCAAGGATTATACCATGTCATATGCGCAATGCAACTATGAATGCAATAGTGCTCAAACATTTTATGATTTATAAATCAGCATTGTGAAGTGCAATAAACATTTCTTTCAATGATTTTGTCCTATCTATCATGTGGTGTTGCTAAGGGTCAGCACCACCGAGAGCATCCTCGTATTGCTTAATCCCTTTTAACTTAATGTAGAAACATCCTATATGGTATGAACAAACAAATAGATCATAATTTCATATGTTCTCAGAAACTAATCAACATCAAAACCCCTCTTTCTCCCTACCATTTAGGTTATGTATCATTGATAGGTGTAAAGAGTGGTTTTTTCATGTGTTTTCCTTGTAAAAAGTAGTAAAAACAGCCTTTAACAAGAAGGAAAAGTTGAATTGATACTTATCCCTCATGCTACAACCATGCCATACATTCATAGACATAAAAGTACATTTTTTCTTAATTTTCTAGCGCAAAAAACTTTTTTTTATTTTTTTTCTTTATTTATTTAAATAAAAAATACAATATTTTTTATTTATGGATTGGGACTGATCACAATTATTGAACAGTGAATTTATATTCATCTCTACTCCATATGAACCTTAAAATCACAACAAAATCCCCAAATTTTATCATTTTCATAAAAATTGCATAATTGCGGGTTTTGCTATTTTGATATAAATTGTTAAATGACTAAATTTTCTAGTTTTCTTTAAGAATTCTAATAAATTTTAGCATTAGCAATCAAAAGTATCTGTTTACAAACAATTTCATCAAACATCTTTCATGAAACAAATGAAATTATTGATTATGCATAGGAACTCGGTTTTGGAGGTGCGTATTTAATGGTTGGGAGGCTGATGACACTCATTTATTGCCAATGAGGCTCTCTCCAACTTTAATCTATGATCTCCTTTGCTCGAGTTCTATTATTCCATCAACATTTTGCATCCAACTCCTTCCCTTTCTTCCATAGAATCACGCTTGTGAACAACCATCAAGAGCAGAGAAGAGGGAGAAGAGAGAAAGACTAATTTTGCAGCTTCTTCACCAGGCAACCATTTCTTGATCTGAGACTAGCAATGAGGAGTGAGAAATTGGAGAAGATGATTGCCCATATATGTTTCATGACTTGTGTGCAACCTCCATAGCCCCCTCCTCCCCAAATCGTTACCAAGAGGGGGGGCATCATTTTTTTTAATGTGCCATTTCAAAACACCCCCACCCCCTCATTATGAATTTTTTTTGGGGGGCCATTGGGCCCCTAAATAGCCATGCCCAAAATTTTTAAGTCTCCTTTGGCCATTTTAACTTTGGCAATATCCCCGGTGTCTCGTATCTCTTCCATTTGGTGCAAGATTTTGAATTCGTAAAATCCTACTTGATTAACTTGACATCCTAAATAGCAAGAAAGCTCTCTCTCTTCAATCCAGCTATTAAAAAATTGGTGCGCAGATCGGTCGTTGTATGCTCACGTAGTGAATCCCGGAAGGTCCCCAAGAACAATGAACTCTACCTTTTTGCACAAATTACAATGTAGACCAATTGGGTTCAATCTCCCCCCATGCCTTGTGTGAGCACTTCACAAAGCATATATTTTATGTATATTTCCCTCTTCATGCTCAATAATAGACCAATTTACAAAAATATGACAAGCTTTTAGCTTTTGAGTTTGCTTTTACAAAAACTAGAAATAAAGCTAATGGACGGTGCCCATAGAGTTTGGCACGCCCAACACAATGTCCAAATAGAAATAACATATCCGTGCGCATAGGCGCATATAAAATAATAATAAATAATCGATGCCTCAATAGACATAACAAAATATAGGCGTGGCGCCTATCAAAATATAATCCATAGGTCGAATACTCGCTAGACTCCAATGCTTTCCTTCGCCACTGTTGCTATCTCTATACATCAACTGAAGCATTCACAATCGTTAGTAAAATAATACAATTAAACCGACAAAAGTGAATACCTAGCAGTCTTCAGCTACATAAATAAATCAACTGGTTAGAAATAAATCCTAACCTTAATTTATTACGAGTGCGCACTCTAAACTCATAAACGTTTATTAATTTAATATGTATTTTGCAGAATCACCCGCTATGGAATCACCCATGTACACACTAAATTAATGAAATGCCCAAAAAGGACAGGCGTCCCCATCAACTTCTTGCACAAAGAATCCTCTTTGTGTATGAGCCCCAGTCATCAAAGTTTACGGAGTCAACCGTAAAACCTCACGGAATCCACCGTGGCACGGAATCCACCGTGAAATATGCCTCCTGGCATCATACCCCCAGGGTGGGATAGCAATTGACCTCAATTGCTATTAGCTCAATGTGGAGCTAACAAAGTGGGGAAAGCATTTAAATCTCTAGCATGCATCCGTTGTGCTTCCTCTACAGGATGGTTCTTAAATTTAACTAGATATCTAGAATACCTTCGGCCAGTTCTAGTGGTCATAAAGTCAGTGTCTATGATAGCTTCTGGTTCAAGGATTTCAGTCTGTTCCTCTAATAAAGGTGGGTTTTCATGAACAGGGTGGACATGTAATTGGCCTCTAAATGGTCTCAATAAACTAATGTGAAATGTATTGTGAATTTTCCAATGAGATGGTAATTCTAACTTGAATGCATTATCATTAATTTTATGAATGATTCTAAATGGTCCATAAAATCTAGGAGCTAGTTTGACAACTGGATGTCTATCTACACTTTGCAGTCTACGTTTTTCTATTCTCAGCCAAACATAATCATCAACTTTGAAATTCATGGCTTGTCTTTTCTTGTTGGCTTGTTTGGTATATGATTGCTGGGCTTTAGCAATCATATCTTTACCTTCATCAAATATACTGTTATGCATACTAGCAATATCATCAGCACTTTGAATTCTATTAGACAAAGATGCAACAGGTATAGATAATCTATATTCATAAATGACTTCAAACGGTGCTTTCTTTGTAGATGTGTGCGGTGTATTGTTATATGCAAACTGTAATAAATGCAAATGAGTGTCCCATGTCTGAGGTTTAGAGATAGTATATGCACATAAAAGATCTAGAATGGTGCTTTTTGTGGCTTCTGTTTGTCCATTAGTTTCTGGATGAAATGCAGATGAGAAATCAATCTTTGTGCCTAAATTAGCAAACAGTGTAATCCAAAAATTGTTACAAAATCTAGAATCACGATTTGAAATAATCACTTTTGGCAATCCATGGTTAGTAAAAACAGTTTTCAAAAACAATTGTGCTGCTTGTGATGTTGTTAAAGTTTTCTTACATGGAATGAAATATGCTTGTTTACTAAATCTATCTACAACTGTCCAAATCATATCATGGTTAGATTTAGTATTTGGTAAACCAGTAATGAAATCCATAGAAATTTGTTCCCAAGGTTTAGATGGAATAAACAAAGGCATAAGTAATCCATACTGTTTACCAAGATGTCTCTTAACTCTTTGACAAATCAAACATTCAGAAACGAAGTTAGATACATCTGCATCCATATGCGGCCAATAAAAATCTTCAGTTAACATACGTAATGTAGATATGATACCTCTATGGCCTTGATATGGGGGACAATGAATTTCATTCAAAACAAAAGATTGGAATGGAATGGTAACACACAGTCTCTTTTCATAAAACATAAATCCATCATTATATGACAATGAATCAACAGGAATGAAATTATTTTGAACTAATTTATTCCAATCAGAATGAAAAGTAATATCCTGGTGATATGTATCTTTCATAGCAATCAAAGAATCAAAAGATATGACAGAAATATTATGAATTGTAGGTCTTCTACTCAATGCATCAGCTACTACATTTTCTTTTCCGGGTTGGTATTGAATGATAGGATGAAAACTTTGAATGAAGGAAGCCCATTTGATATGACAGTTAGAGATTTGGGGTTGGCTAAGTAAATGTCTAATACTTTGCTGATCGGTCTTTTTCATAAATTCTGAACCCATTAAGTAGTGTTTCCACTATCTTAATACTTGTACAACTGCTAATAATTATTTGTCATATGTGGAATATTTCAGCTCAGAGGGTTTCAGCTTACAACTAGAATATGCTATAGGATGATTGTCTTGCATTAGTACGGCTCCTATTCCTGATCTGCTAGCATCGGTTACTACTAGAAAGAATGGTCTATTAAAGTCACGCAACTGTAAAACAGGGGCATTGGTTAATGCATGTTTCAATAAGTCAAAGGATTTCTGTTGATTTTCAGTCCATTGATAAACAATTCCTTTCTTGAGAAGTTTGGTTAATGGTAAAGCAAGTAATGAAAAATTACGTACAAACTTCCTATAGAAACTAGCAAGACCAAGGAATGAGCGTAACTCATGCACGTTTTTAGGAACAGGCCAATTCAATATTGCATCAATTTTCTTAGGATCAACTTTAATTCCTTCAGATGATACAATATGACCTAAATACTCAATTTCTTTCTTAAAGAATTCACTCTTTTCAGGATTTTCATACAGTTGATTTTCTTTCAATAATTGAAAAACTAATGACAAATGCTCATAATGTTCTTTCTCATTTTGACTAAACACCAAAATATCATCAAAGAAAACAATTACACAATACTGATATTTCAAAAAGATACGGTTCATCATTCTACTAAAGGTAGCAGGTGCATTAGTCCATCCGAATGGCATGACTAAAAATTCGTAATGACCAAACTGTGTTCTGAATGCAGTCTTAAATATGTCAGATTTATCTAGCCTCACCTGATGATAACCAGACTTAAGGTCAATTTTACTAAATATAGAAGATCCTTGCAGTTTGTCCATAAGGTCATCAACTCTAGGAATAGGATACCTATTCTT
The DNA here is from genome assembly GCF_053477565.2 of Lygodium microphyllum. Taxonomy (NCBI): domain Eukaryota; kingdom Viridiplantae; phylum Streptophyta; class Polypodiopsida; order Schizaeales; family Lygodiaceae; genus Lygodium; species Lygodium microphyllum. The sequence continues at coordinate 61,551,218 of NC_141162.1, forward strand.
TACAGTGATCTTATTTAAAGCTCGATAGTCAATACACATACGATAGGTATTATTCTTTTTCTTGACTAAAAATACAGGTGCACCGAATGGAGAGCTGCTAGGTCGAATCAAACCTCTATTTAGTAATTTCTCAACTTGACTCTGGATTTCTTTTTGCTCTATCTAGTTGTGCCTATATGGTGCTTTGCAAGGTGGTTGTGTGCCAGGGATCAAATCTATCTTATGGTCTTCTGGTCGTGAAGGAGGTAAACCTGGTGGTAGGTCTTCTACAAAACAGTCCTTAAAATATGCAAGAAATTCCTTATGCCTAGGGTGCATATGATTTTCCTTTACTTGCAATTCATTTACCCAAATGAGATAGGATTTACTGCTCTTGCGTAATGCACGTTTTGCTTGAGTGTGCGAAAGCAGTGGAAAAACATTAGATGCATGCATACCATATAATGTAATAGATTTTCCTTGAAAATTAATATTCATTGTGTGTGTGGAATAATCTATATCTGGGTTGTGCTGGTGTCGCCAAGGCATTCCTAAAATAAAGTCACTCGACTGTAATGGAACAACTAAGAAATTTCTTCTTTTAGTGTATGAACCAATTTGAATCTCTAAATCTTGCACTTCCTGTGTACCATTATACCTAGTGCCTAAAAATGCAGCTTTTATGCAATAATGCGTAGGTACAGTCTGTAATTTCAATTCTTTTACCAATTTTGCTGAAATAAAATCATGAGTACTACTGTCATCATGCTAAAAAACCTTTTCCTTTCCATGCACCAAACATTTCATAGTCAATAATGAATGTGGAGTAGGCATACCTGGTAAAGTATCGGAAATAGTAGTAGTATCGTCCTCATCTTCAGTGAAATCAGGCATATCCTCATGTTCGTCTTCGTCCATGGCTCCAAGATAGTTGATATGAGCTGGTGGCTTCTTTGAATGACAATTTGCTGCGAGATTTCCAAGCTGGTGGCATTTATAGCATACTATTGGCTTGGCTTTGGTTATATTGTTTGCAATGGTGGGAAGTCTAGGTACATTTGGATTTGCTTGTGGAATAGGCTTAGGATTTGGGTTGACATTGGATGGTAATGCAGGTGGTTTAGCCCAATTCTTGCAGAAAGGTGATGAAGAGAAATGACCTAGATTAAATTTTTTAAAATTGGAATTGAATTGTTTAGATCCATAATTACCATTGGCTTGGAATTGCTGTGGTCGTTTGTCTCTACCGCGTAACTTATCTTCAGTGTCGTGAGCTAGTGAAATGGCATCTTCAAGGGTAGCAGGCTTGAACATGTTCACTTCAGCGTAGTAATATCCAAGAAGTCCAGACATATACTTCCACTTATGTGTCATCTCTGGTACGTCTTCAAGCATGCGTAGCTGGAGGAGTGCATTCCAAAAACGCTCTGTATACTGAGGTATAGGCTCACGATCCCGTTGTTGGAGTAGATCCCATTGCTTGATAGCCTTCTCGTGAAATTGTGGTGGAAGGAAATTCTACATGAACTTCTTGAAATCTTCCCAAGTAGCAGGACATTCTATGCTCTTGCGTACTACAGTCCACCAAAGTGATGCTCTGTCTACCAAATGATTAGTAACACACTTGATTTTATCTTTTTCTGGATAAGTTTTCTCATGGAAGTAGTCATCAAACTGACTAATAAATGCTAGAACAGTCTTTCCTTCTCGTATGCCATTGAAAGTACGAAATTTAAAACTTCATTTACTTATCTTTGAGTCCTTGCGAATGGTTTGAGCTTCAAGAGTGGCGTCGATGGTACGTCAAATCAAATCTTCAGCTTGAGGTTCTTCTTTTTCGGTAGACACTCTTTGTAATTTTGCCAATTGCGCTTGCAATGCTTGCCTAGCCCTTTGTTCTTCTTCCAATTGCATCATGATTAAGTCTAGCTTTTGCTCCATCGTAGGGCTCAGGTAGGTCGTCTTCAGCCATAGGATCATCCATATGTGGTTCCGTCATCCTGTAAAACTCAAAAGACCTTTCTCACTCAAAATCAGGTTAGCGGGATGAGCGTAGCTCAAATTCGGGGTTACAAGGCCTATGTGTTTTTGGATATTTCTTTCTCAATCTTCAGAAAATTTGCGATATTTCCTTCTTCGTATGCTGAAAATACTTCAGCGAACCTGTGTATGGGTAGGATACCTTCCAACAAACAACTTTGCAGTTCAGAGTTTCTGCGCAGGAACAACCCTTCTAAGAGTTTTGAGCACAATTGAGTTCTGACTCCAGTTGACTAGTCTGACTTGCAGAGTTGCAGACTTATGTGACTTGCAAAGTTGTAGACTTGCAGATCTTAGCCGACTTAGTGAACTTGCAAAACTTGATCACAGATGACTTGCAAAATTTGATCTTTGAGGCGCGGGACCTGGAGTTTGATGACTTGCTTGTCTTGTCTGACTTGATTAAGGCTTAATGTATTAAGCTTAATAGATTAAGCTTGATAAGGGGGCTATGAACCAGGAAAACGGTGCAATCGTGGGGGGGCGGCCATTTTTTCCGCCACGCGGAATTTTTGGACATACTCCGAGATGAAACGATTGAATTTGTGAAGCTATTAAGCTTCTAGTCCAAGCTTATTGATTAGTAATCTTAAGCTTTGAAGTTTGATGAAAAGAAATCACTCTGTATATCCACGACTTGTTGATGGAGATGAGGGAGTGGTCCTCCGCCTGTACAGCCTGGTCATTCGCGATCTGATGACCGAAACAGGGGTTCTTGGTTGCCAGAAGTCTGCTTGTATCGAAATTCGCGACGAGATTGACTGTAGAGCCCGATCGTTCCAGGAGCTCTGCCTTCGCACGAGATGGGTAGAGATTGGAAGCTCTTGATCTCAGCTCTACTCTGATACCACTGGTGCGCAGATCGGTCGCTGTATGCTCACGTAGTGAATCCCGGAAGGTCCCCAAGAACAATGAACTCTACCTTTTTGCACAAATTACAATGTAAAAAGCATGAACGACAAGAGCAAGAGACCAATTGGGTTCAATCTCCCCCCATGCCTTGTGTGAGCGCTTCAGAAAGCATGTATTTTATGTATATTTCCCTCTTCATGCTCAATAATAGCCCAATTTACAAAAATATGACAAGCTTTTAGCTTTTGAGTTTGCTTTTACAAAAAAATAGAAATAAAGGTAATTGACGGTGCCCATAGAGTTTGGCACGCCCAACACAACGTCCAAATAGAAATAACATATCCGTGCGCATAGGTGCATACAAAATAATAATAAATAATCAATGCCTCAATAGACATTAAAAAATATAGGCATGACGCCTATCAAAATATAATCCATAGGTCGAATACTCGCTAGACTCCAATGCTTTCCTCCGCCACTACTACTATCTCTACACATCAACTGAAGCATTCACAATCGTTAGTAAAATAATACAATTAAACTGACAAAAGTGAATACCTAGCAGTCTTCAGCTACATAAATAAATCAACTGGTTAGAAATAAATCCTAACCTTAATTTATTATGAGTGCGCACTCTAAACTCATAAATGTTTATTAATTTAATATGTATTTTGCGGAATCACCCGCTATGGAATCACTCATGTACACACTAAATTAATGAAACGCCCGAAAAGGACAGGCGTCCCCATCAACTTCTTGCACAAAGAATCCTCTTTGTGTATGAGCCCCGGTCATCAAAGTTTACGAAGTCCACCGTAAAACCTCATGGAATCCACCGTGGCACGGAATCCACCATGAAATATGCCTCCTGGCATTAAAAATTAACTAAATATTTGCAACCAGCACAACAGCCAAAGTTTTGCATTTTTAGCGTCCTTGGTCTCTAAAATTGTTGGATCTTCATGTTTCGCTTCCGTTGGATTTAAATTTCCACCTAAATTTTGAATTAATCCACTTCTAATCTACACTTTACGAGTCTTTAAAATCTACTCTCATGTTTTCTTGCATTCATTTAGTGAAAATTTGAGAGTACCATGCATTGGATTCAAGGAAAAAAAATAGAAAGAATTACAACAACTTTATTCTTTGAATTTCACCATCACACAAGGAGTGAAAGGGTTTGAGCTTGTACCTCTTCTTTTTATTTTTTTTCCCTTGCATAAGATGTAGTGTTGTTTCTAAAGTCGGATGGACTTTTTTTCTTGTCAGTGTAATAAATTGAGCCAAAGAAAATTGTGTACAAAGAAACTAGGACTAAAAAGAAAAAGGAGTTAATATTTTGCAATTTTTGGGATCCACCAATCATAAAAATTCGGATTGTACTCAAATTCAACAAAAGCACCCAATTCAGGTGGTTTGGTAACAAATCCACAAATGTAGGTAATCAAATCACTAAGCAAAGAGGGTCATGCAAAGCAACTAGCAATGTTTAGCTCCTCTTTTATTAGAATCTTGTCAAGCAATGGATGATATATCAATTTTCCAAGCTAGGATGATAGGGTGAAATATTGAAGTCATCTCACAATAAGTTGGGTCAACTTGAAGTGTACTAACTGTACAACATTTCTCAGTTGTGGTCATAATAGGACTGCCATCGCAAATTATCTCAAGTCCATGAGAAAATCACTTCTGCAAGCATAGACTTGAGGAATGATAATTTTGCCGAAGCTCATCAAGTATTGATTAGTCTTGGATTTTGGTTCACATAAGCATAAAAAGGAATAAATCAGCATGACAACAAGTGCTTGTGAGGGAGAGTTTTAATATATTCCTTTTAAATCAAGAGGCTTTTATTGAAAAGATGTTCATTGTCCTCCCAAGTGAAATGACATTTAGAAGTAGCCTGGACTACCTCATCATCAGCAAGGCTTAAATCAATCATTGCAAACAACTTGGCATAAGTAGTGTATATGGCCTCAAATTGGAGTAGGCATTTTGTTTCAGAGAAGTGGATTTTCTTTGCCAAATAAATAGCAATGGTATTCAATGATCAACATACTAACAAAGGCTTGATTCCTGCCAAAAGGAGGGTCAAGTTTAGTAGGGTTGATCTAGAGATGTATCTCAGTAACCTCCTTTGGAGCTTCTCGGGGTTCAACCAACTCAATTCGTGGTGTGAGTTAGTAGGGACTTCAATGGTGTTGGGCCTGTGATCTAGAGTCACAAGCATACCTCTTGCAGCCACTCTGTCTAGGTTAGGAGAAAGTTTATGTACCTCACTCTACTTCACATCATTTGATGAAGATTCGATCATTGTAGTACTAGAAGTAGAGGTAAGATTTGGTGTTGCGTCATGCAATCTTGGAATAAACAATTCATAGAAGTTAGGATTGTATTCTAATGAAGCATCCTCATCAAGAAGTTGCGGGTCATGGGTGGGACAAAAGATATATGTAGTGACATCAATCATCATGTCTCGTTGTCCTAATGGACTTGCAATGTGTAGCTCTTCCTCTTAAAAAAGTTTGTCACACAAGGGATCATGTTTAGCCAATTTAGAAATGTTGACACCATGGACAAGTGCAAGCACTCAAAGAGATGTAGGAGCAACATATGTAGGATCATGCATCGAAGTCCAAAGCGCCTTTCTATGCTTAGTGATAGTCTTTAGGCGGCTACTATATTGTGCAGCTAATTCTCAACTAGAATACCATTTCCGTAAAAGCTCACTTTGTCCTTCTTCTTTCTTAGCCAATGCTGCAACATCTTCCTAACTTGTTGTGTGCTTCCCAATGTAGAACACATGAATAAAGCAATGCTTCTCCTGCTCTTCCTTGGATGGGACTTGGTCTATGGTCACTAGCCATGGCTTTGTAGATGGTTTTGGTAACCAAATCCAAAAATTTCATGCATTAAACCCTTGAGCACAGAAAAATGCATTGGGCACCCATCATGGCCTTGTGCTAGCTCTCCATTGATGCTTTTGATTACTTGCCCTAGATCTCTTTCCCCTTCTAGATGCAGTGCTATTTCCAATAGCTTGAGAAGCCGTGGTAGTGTTTCTAGTAGATGTGCTCTTTTCTTTGGTTCCAAGAGGCTTCCTACTAAGTGGTTCTCTCTTGTTCTCATGGCCATGAATAGTTCATTAAGAACTCTCTGGTCATCCTCTCTAGGCATTTGATCTGACTCTAAGACAAGCTTCTTGCCCTTCTCTAGAGAAGAGATAAGGCTCCTTTCGCTCAAAGTAGTGACTATCTCCACATTTGGTAAGCTTAGGTGTATACGGTGTGCTTTGCAGTCCACAATACATGTGGTTGCAAGCTTGAAAGGTCTTCCAAGAAAGACTTCATTTTCCATATCTTCTCGATTCTGAAGGACATAAAACACTATGGGTATGCTTTCAATCTCAATAGTCAAGAGAATTTTGCATTGTCCTAAGAGGGAATAGGCTAATCCTCTTCCGTATGACTTGATAGCTGCATTGATTGGGATGAGTTCACATTGTCTGATCTCAGTCCATACCTCATAGGTCACGATGTTGTAATCTGAACCTTTGATCATGTTTTCTGATCTCAGTCCATACCTCATAGGTCAAGATGTTGTAATCTGAACCTCTAATCATGTTGTCTTAGTCCATACTTCATAGGTCAAGATGTTGCAATCTGAACCTTCATCTATGAGAGTGTCAATGATGAGCTCTTTCTTGGTAGTTAGTTTGACCCTAAGCTATGCAAGAGGGATTAGCTCTTCATCTTCTAGGTCAATGTTTGTGGCTTTTACTTTTTGTATATTAGGCATGGTAGACCTAGTTAGTGTACTACATGAAACCTTGCATGTTGGATAGTCTAGATACATGTGAGTGATGCTCCACTCAATGCATCTAAGGTCATCCCTTGTAAATTTATCTATCACCATCTAGTCTACTAGCTATGGCCTAGGCTCTTGTGTTGCTAGCTCTAGCAACATGTGAATGGATAGATGGATGGGAATGTTCACTCGTTTGTGTTGACTCATCAAGTTTTATGACTTTGAGACCTAAGGTCGAGTCCACTATTAGGCATGTCGACAGAGTGTAAGGCTCTTAATGGCCAGATGACAAACTCCTCAACTCTTCTTACAATGGTAGTGTGTTTCTTGGTGTGGGTAATCTTGTTCAACTCTCTATGTGCCTGTCAGTTCTTCTTGGATTTTGCAACTTCATTTCTTGAAGTTTCTATCCTTCAAATTTGTCTGTCGTTGGTCAATGAGTCTTGTGATCTTGCATTAAGTGCAAGTGGTGAAATTATGGGCTCAATGTTTGTCTTCTCCTCTCAATTGTTGTGACCTTGGTACTTTCTTTGAATGGGGTTCAAAATGATTCAACCGGGGTTTAGGACTTATGGTAGCTTTTGGTCAAAAATATTTTACTCATCTAGCCCTTGTAATGATTGGAAAGGAGCACATGATGATGGCAGGTTAGTTGGGACAATCTCCCAACTAATGAATTGTAATGTGTCCTTTATGTAGATGTAAAGTGATTGTTGTGGTTGTGTACTATGATCCTAAATGACCTAAGGTAATGTTAGCCTAGTGTGTGTTGCCAAGGTTACCTAGGTGCTAAGTGAAATGTGTGCTAGGTCCTTGCAATATGGTGAGGTGGTTACTTAGTTTAACAAGCTCCTTGTTGAGTTCTTAAGTCAGTAAGATATTTACTTCAAATTCTTAACTTCAAAATCTGAAAGTTATTAAGGCACTTTGCAACACTTTGATTCAAAAACTCCCAAGAGTGAGGTGTGCAAAATTAGGCTTTCCTATGTGTGTGAGTAAACTCCTATGTGTGTGCAAGTGAACTAATGTGTGTGAGTAAACTAATGTGTGCGAGTGAACTCCTATGTGTGCAAGTGAAATGGATGGATGTGTGGGAGTTAGGGTTTATATGTGTGGGAGTTAGGGTTTGGATGTGAAAGAAAAATAGGGGTGTGCGAGTTAGGGTGATGGGTGTGAGTGAAAGTGAACTGGTTAGGGTTCAATGTGTGTTAAGGTGAGTGACGTGTGAGAAGGGGTGGGTAAAGAGTGTGGTGGTTTTGTGCATGTTTCGGGTTTGGGAATGGGAATTGGGTGTGGGGTATTCTACTTCTTTCCTCCCCTCTTCCTTCACTATCTCCTCTTACCTATACCCCTTGTTCCTTCCCTCTTCTACGTTTCCTTTTTTGTTCATCTCTGTCAAGAATCACGTGGTGGGGGGACTTGCTCAAGATGCTGCACCAATCACACACAGAATGCACAAGGAGAAGCTCACTCGAGAGACAAGAAGAGAGATGGAGGCCAAAACGTTTTCTTGCTGATTTCTTCTTCTTCTTCCACACACGTTAAAATATACACAAAGTATAGATAAGATACAACATAAAGGAAAGTGGCCTACTAAGTCAAACAATGCATAACCGACTACACTAATCGATTGGCACTATAACTATGCCAGCTGTAGATAGGTGTAGCAACCTAAATATAAAAAGTAATGAGTTAGTGGCCATGTGTGAGTCATAATGACCGCCGACGTGCTAAGTGTAGACGTGTGGACCTATCTTACCAGGCAGTCCATCATCAATGTCCGCATGTGTTGAGCTTGTCATCTCAACACTCCCCCTCAAGCTCAACTGCATCTTTGCAACTCCAAGTAAGCTTCGAAACTTTTGAAGCTTCTCTGTACCCAATGCCTTCGTGACGATGTCAGCTATCTGATCTTGTGTGCTGACATACAGCAAGTCAATCTCACCTGCTAGTACCTTCTCTCTCACAAAGTGGTAGTGTACCTCAATATGTTTTGTCCTCGCATGGAACACAGGGTTCCTAGCCAACTGTATACTGCTCATGTTGTCACAATAAATGACAACTAGACATTCCACCTGCACATCTAAATCAGCTAATAACTTTTGCAACCATACTACCTCACATGCTGCAACAGCAACACCTCTATACTCAGCCTCTGTACTTGACAAAGCAACTGAAGATTTCTTTTTGCTGCTCCAAGCAACTACTACACTACCAAGAGAGAACATGTATCCGCTGGTAGATCTTCTATCAGACATACTACCAGCCCAATCTGCGTCTGTGTATCCAAACACCTATACATCTGTACCTGCATCATAGAAAAGTCCATAATGTAATGTGGACTTCACATATCTCAATATGCGTTTGACTGCATCCAAATGTGGCTTTCTAGGTACTTGCATAAACTGACTCATAAGACCAACAGCGTAGCTCAAATCTGGCCTTCTAATGATCATGTAGATCAAACTCCCCACTATCCTCCTGAACATAGTAGGGTCTTCTATCTCATCCCCAACATCAGCACTCAACTTTAAATTCTGCTCCAACGGGACTGAAAGTGATTTGCATGCAGTCATACCATACTTGGACAACATATCCAAGCCATACTGTCTTTGGGACAGCCATATACCATCATCACATCTGATCACCTCAATGCCAAGGAAGTACCTTAGCTCACCTAAATCCTTCATCTCAAACTTCTTCTTCAAAAAATCATTGACTTCAGCAATCCCACTATCACTACCACCTATAATAATCAAGTCATCCACATAGATGACTATGATGACCAAACCTGCATCTCCCTTTCTCACATAAAGTGAGTGATCAGCATCAGAAACATAAAAGCCAATGTTGGCAAGATACTCTCTAATCTTGTCAGACCATGATCTAGGTGCTTGCTTGAGCCCATAGAGCGTCTTCTTCAACCTACACACATACCTGGGATGCTCTAAATCTTCATAACCTGCTGGCTGATCCATATACACTTCTTCCTGAAAATCACCATGTAAGAAGGCATTCTTCACATCCATTTGCTACAACCTCCAACCTTTTGCTGCTGCCAAGTCAATCACACATCTGACAATTGTCATCCTAGCAACCGAACTCAAGGTTTCATCATAATCTATGCCATACGTCTGGGCATAGCCTTTTGCAAAACCTAGCTTTGTACCTACTAATAGAACCATATGCATTGTGCTTAATCTTATAAACCCACTTACATCCAATGGATTTCTTACCGTTCGGCAATGATACTAGATCCCAAGTCTTATTGGCCTCTAATGCAACCATCTCCTCGTCCATTGCTACATCCCAATGAGCATGACCAATAGCCTGCTCAAAACATGTGGGCTCAACATCCTCGACTAATTTCACCACATAAGCATAATGGTGAGCTGCATAACCTTCAAAACCAAATCTTTTAACAGGGTATCTCACCCTGCTAAACCTGCATACCACTGGATCACTCAATGGAGCCTTTACACTATTATGAGCTCTCTATACACCTGGTGTCTTCACAGAAGGAATACCAAGCTCATCATCTAAGTTCTCTGAGCCACTAGAGTCTCCATCAAAAACTGCATCAATGCCATCTGACACTTTATTCTTTCCTTTGTCTTTACTTGTAGTGCTACTAGATGTACCTGAAGATGTAGAGGTACTCCTTAGCCTCCCAAACCAAGGACTACCAGATGATGTCTCTGGTCCACTAAGAGTCCGTGATTCTTGCTTTTCAGCCTATACATGAGTGTCATGATCATCATCATCATCCAATGCATCACCACTAGATGCATACTAACTGCTCATTTCATCAAAGATGACATCCCTACTTACTCTGAACTTACATGTGACAGGGTTATAATAGCGATACCCTTTTTGCTCTAAATAGTATCCAATAAAGACACACTTTTCAGCATTTGGATCTAGTTTCTTCCACAACTCATCTGGCACATGAACATACACAATGCAGCCAAACACTTTCAAGTGTGAGACATCAGGCTTCTTACCTGTAAAACATTCTTCGGGGGTCATACCATGAACTGCAGCTGTGGAAGTTCTGTTCATAATATAAACAACATTATGAACAGCCTCAGACCAAAAATGCTTAGGCATATTCTTTTCAGCCAATCAAGGCACGTGCAACTTCAGCAATATGCATGTTTTTCCTTTTTGCAACCCCATTTTGCTGTGGGGTATACCTACATGTGAACTGTCTCTTTATCCCATGAGACCTCAAAAAATCACTGAACTCATTCGAGAGGTACTCTCCCCCTCCATCTGACCTCAAGCACCTTACTTTCAAGCTTGTTTCTCTTTCAACTGCAGCCTTGGAAGTTCTAAAGTGCTCAAACACTTCACTCTTTTCCTTCATAAAATATACCCATAGCTTTCTAGAACAATCATCAATAAATGTGACAAAGTATGAACTACCTCCAAGAGATACATTTTGTGTAGGCACCCAAATCTCTGTATGCACAACATCAAGGATATTTCTGTTTACATCTCTATCATGTGAAAAGGGTTGTCTTGCCTACTTACCAAACTGACATGCTTCGCATATCTTATGAAATTCTGCAACTCTAAATGTAGGCAAACCTGTAACCAATGCTTTGGACTGCATTAATTTCAGCCTTTGTACATTTGCATGTCCAATGTGTTTGTGCCAAATTTCAATATCTGCAATAACACCTTTCCCTTTAGCATACAGTAGCATTCATAGTAGGAATTCCAACATCCAGAGTAAACATACGTCCAACTCTACTTCCCTTTGCAACTAACCTGCACTTGTCATTGAAGTCTTCTACAAAGCAGCCCTTTGCATTAAATCTCACTTGCAGCCCTTGCTCTACCATTTGACCGACTGACACCAAGTTCTTTGTAATAGATGGCAAATGTAATACATCTGAAAGACTCTTTGTCTTACCATCATGCAAGGACAAGTGAACTTTTCCAATGTGTGAAATTGGGTGGCATGAATCATCACCCGTCTGCACATAACCAGCATTTTGCAAATCCTGCATCTCTCCAAACCATTCTGCATGGTTGGTCATATGATTGGATGCACCTGAATCAACATGCCAAATATCATCATGTGTTCCCTTTCCTGTAATAGCATTCAGCATATGCTGCATAACAAACAGACGTTCATTTTTGTCTTCATTCTGTCGTGAAGACGATGCATAGTTTCCTTGCTGCAACTTACCACTGCGGATATCATCTTTCTTAGCATAACATTAGGCTGCAATATGGCCCGTTTTGCCACAGTAGTGACACACAATACCACAGTTGTTAGAACCTCTGTTCTGCCATCCACCTCTTCCTCTAAAGTTCCCCCTGCCTCTAAAGTTACCACGACCTCCTAAAATCTGTATATCACCAAATTGCTGACTCAATCTGTTTTGTCACTACCATGTCCTGTACCACGGCCTCTTGAGGAGAACCTGCCACGTCCTCTTCTTGAACTGGAGTAGAAAGCTTGGACTTGTTCACCACTTCTTTCAAATATCTCACTCTGCATGTTGATCTCTTCAGTGATCATAAGGGAGACCAACTCATCGAAATCCAGAAATGGCTTTCTAATATATACGGAAGTTACAAAAGACTTCCAATCCTTTTCATTGTTAAGTCCACCCAAGGTAGACGACACCAAATCATCATCATCGGGCATTGCATCAATCGATGCCAAGGCATCTGCAATGCTCCTTACCTTCAATGCATACTCATTGATAGACATCTTCCCTTTCTTTAATGTATTCAACTCTTGCTTGAGTTGAATCTTTCGTGCCTTTGTATTTACAGAAAACATACTTTCAAGTATGGTCCAAGCTGCATATGAATTCTCTCCATTTCTGATATATCCTAGCATATTATTGTCAATTACTACTGACAGCCAATACATGACCTTCTTGTCTTTTGCATTCCATTCCTTCTGTGCCTTTGTCTCTTCTACAGAGTTGGAGGATCACTCACCTCCAGCTCCTTTTTTTCACGTGAAACAAACTCGTAGAGGCCTTTTCCAATAAGGAAATTCGTGACACGGAACTTCCATGAAGGGTAGTTGTTCTTGTCAAGCTTCTCAATGATGGGGCTTCCACTATTCTCTGCCATTATCACAAAACTAATACCAAACAGCAAGTAAATCTTCTACAATCCTCGACCTGTAGTGCATAGCAATACACCAAATAGCCTTTTTCACTATCTACTCAACAATATATGCAATCTGGAACCAGTTTGTAGATAAACCTTGTGTTTACTTGCCGGTAAACACCTTTGAACTTACAGATCTGAAATCTGTAACCTGCACACCCACTTTCGGTCAATACAGTCGAAGTCATAGTGTACCCTGAAACTGCAGTCCGCAACCTTACGACTCTAAATCAGGGCCTGAAATGGCCTCAGATGCCCAAAGCTCATCTACAGAATAAACAACGCTCTTCACACACACCAAATCTCACTGCAATCTGAGATTTTTTCTCTGCCTTGCTTCCGGTGCCTCCACAGGCAATATCCAAGAGAAAGAGTGGAGGGATGGGAGAGCTTCTTACCTCTGGCTTTCTTGCTCGAACCTTGCTTCTTCTCCTTTTCTTCAGCCTTTGAAATCAACATCTCTCAGTGGCGCGGCTCTGATACCATGTCAAGAATCGCGTGGTGGGGGGACTTGCTCAAGATGCTGCGCCGATCACACACAGAATGCACAAGGAGAAGCTCACTCAAGAGACAAGAAGAGAGATGGAGGCCAAAACGTTTTCTTGATGATTTCTTCCTCTTCTTCCACACACTTTACAATATACACAAAGTATAGATAAGATACAACATAAAGGAAAGTGGCCTACTAAGTCAAACAATGCATAACCGACTACACTAGTCGACTGGTGCTATAACTATGCCAGTTGTAGATAGGTGTAACAATCTGAATATAATAAGTAATGAGTCAGTGGCCATGTGTGAGTCATAATGACCACCGACATGCTAAGTGTAGACGTGTAGACCCATCTAACCAGGCGGTCCATCATCAATGTCCGCATGTGTTGAGCTTGTCATCTCAACAATCTCCTTCCTTCACACATCGATGATGCATAATCTTCAAAAGATAGCGACAAGAGTAAGCTATGTGCTTTATTAGTTGTCAATCATGAATACATATGTAACTGATCATCACAAGGGCAAGAAAAATAAACCATCCATTGCAATGTTGCCACATCAGTTATCCAATCAGAAGGGTTGGAGTTTTGTGTTTTGTGTTTGAGATTTGAGTTTTGAGTTTTTTGTGTGTTTTTTTTAAAAGTTTTGTTTTGTTTTTTTTTCCTACCCTAACAATGCCTATCTTCACAATCTCAATCCAATGAACCGGTTCCTTCCGATTTGGGTTTCGTAACCTAGCCAAATGGGTTTCGGAATGCTAGCCACAATTGTGGACGCCATCTATCCCATCTACACCCATGCACAGCCTCCTATTCCACAACACCATAAGAGTGTGAGAATCTCTACAGTTGCACCATCCTAGGTCCCAAAAACGAAACCAAAATGTTGAGCCTGATGCACCAACAATTGAGACTTTGAATGGACTTCTATTGTTTCAAAAGCTACAACTTACATTGGTGATAATCTCTCACCTTATCTATCGACACTCCACTCTAACTATGCAAGCATCCTCCTCTCCAACCCAAGAAAGCAAGAACACAAGACTAACTTTGAGTTGTAGCAAACTCACCTAACTTACCATTCGAAGGCTTGAAGATAGTTCCACGACCACAATCAATACAATCTAATGTCGTCACTCCTTTACATCCACCACCGAGCACACCAACGAGTCAAAGAGCTAGTACAGATGATAAGAAAAGCAAGACGATAGTGAAGAGCTTCACCTTCCCTCAGTCCCTTGCTCAACACACCTCTTACTCTCTCCTTCTTAGTCACTCTCAACACAATGGAAGCAAGATGATAGAATGGAAAGATAGGACAGAAAACTTGAGTAGTCACATTGATAGAGCTTCCGTAGCATCGATATGCCAAAAGGGGTGAATCCAAATGAGACCTCCCACCCTTATATAGACCAAGAATTAGGGTTAGGGTTAGGGTTTGTGCCCCTTTTGCATTTTGTGTTTAGGGTTTGCACAACTATGAATTAGGGTTTCCACCCTCTCTCTTGGGTGTCTTCCCCACTTAGTGGGCTCTAGATCGGTCAATCCTTGAAGCATTCTTCAACCTTAGCCTAAATAGACTAAGCCTATGATAATCTAATCACAAATCCATCCTCGCAACCCGTGTAACACTTGTGGGTGTAACAAATATAACTATGAGATATAAATACAATGTGCATGGGAGTGAGCCCAACTCTCACCACAAAGGAATACATCCATGATAATATGATGATGTCCATGAGTACAAAATAATACATAAGTGCTCAAAATAATACACTGAAGCTCCTCAAAATAAATATCCACTAAAAAATAGTGTCTTGGCCCTTGTGCTTTTGCTGCCATCTCAAAATACTATTAACATCCTCTATTTTCCTCACACCTTGGGATTGTCTTCCATTTTTGATATTTTGGCTTTTAAGTCTTAGTCTTCCAAGGGTGTAATAGAGATAAAGGCTTCCCTTCATTCCTCTTTGAGTGACATGAGCTATGGGGTGAGAGACTACTCTATCATTCCCACATGAGCAGTTATTGAGCTGAGCCTTTATGGGTCTTCATCGATAATGCTACCTCCCTTAGTGCTGCTGCATGGTCCCTACCATGAATGATGCATGTAGTGGTAAGCTATAGTACCTCATTCTGCAACTACAACACTTAGTATGTTAGTGATTGTTCACATTGACCATGTATAAGCCTAGCCAAGTGTTTCTAACCCTACCCTTACGTCTATATGTGTATGCCATGTCTTAAATGTGGGGTTAAGGTCCAATTGTTTGTCTATATATATAGGCCCTATATAGTTCTAATTTTTTGTCCATATATAGGCCCTCTTGGTTGTCATTTTCTGATTTTGTAGGGTCCTAAGTGTGGGGACACGTGCCTGCGCATTCATTTTCTATAAATCCATGAGAACACCCTTCATGATTGACCACTTGCTAATAATTTTTTCCACATCCTACTGGGGTCTCTATCCCCCCACCCATCCATCATGTCACACCCTAACTCCAAGAATTTTTCATTTTCTTATTCACTATGCTCTTCTTTTGCAAGATTTCCATGTGAACACATCGTAAGCTCCCCAAAACGGAACTCTAACCTTACAATCATTTTTTTCCTTTCCACTTGATCTTTTTCCTGTTACAATCCTCTATTTCGAGCAGTGATTCCTTAGTTATTAATTTTTTATGGATTTTATGTATATAGCTATGTTTCTATGAGAGCGTGCCACTCCAACCTTCCCCCTCCTGGGGTCATTTCAATGCATGGATTAGTCCTTATTAATTATTGCGTGTTAGAGGATATTTTCTTACATAGTTTTTGCTATTTTACATGTAACATGCTTTATTCTCATCATCATTGATTTTTTATTGGATTTCCTTGACTGGCATGCCAAACTAGTCATTTTCCCTTTTTTTGTACTTCATTTGAGCACATCATTTTATGTAATTTTATTTTTCGATGTGTTTTTGTATGCATTTTTACTCTTTTTTCGATGTAAATGCATATTGCTGCCACCGAAACCACATTTTAACTTCGCCACCCTATTTGATGCTTCGCCATCAATATTTTTATTCTTTTCCACACTTTGTTTCAACCAATGTATCTTCTCGAATTAATTTATGTTCTGCTTTTTATATGCATTTTGATGTTTTTCCTCATGTGAATGCCCTGGTTTGTTCTCAGACCTGCATTTTGACTAGATAGTACTCAGCAACTTGTCACATTGGCCGCTTATCCTTCTCCCTACACTTTGTTCCGATCTACAGATTTTTCATTATTAAATTTTGAGCATGTTTTCAGGTTCATTTTTTGCCCTTTTTCCATGTGAACGCTTGTTTTTTTCACCATGCACATCGTTTGAGTTGTCCCATTTGTTCCCTCTGTCGCTCTACTCGCCTTTTCCTTTTTCACACATCACTTCGTTGCCCAAATTTTTTGAAATTATTTTTTTGTGAATTTTGGGGGTGTCGCCCTTGCATAAACACTCACTTTTTGTCTTGTAATGCTTGTCATCGTGATTGACATGTCACATTCAATCTGCCCGTGCTCTCCTCGCTCCCATCTAATCTCAACATTTCAAAAAATTTTAGCTTGCCCTGTGCTTGTGCATGAGATGGGGCAACACTGTGATTAATTATTTAAAAGAAAAAAATTAAACAAAACCAATCCCAAAGGGAAACAAAAAAAAATCTCCATAGTTCATTTTTCTCTACCTTGTTCTCTTCCTCCTTTTTCTCTTCTTCTCTCTTTCATGCTTTCTGCTTCTTCTCATTCTCCTTCTTCTTCTCTCCTCCTTCTCTTCCTCCTCCTTCTTCCCATCCTCCCTCCCTCTTCTCTCCCTCCTCCTCCGACCTCCTCTCTCTTCCTCCCTTCTCCTCCTTGAGCTTCTTCTTGCTTGCCACTGGTGGCTCTAAGGTGTTGCCTGCCTCCTACAATCTATCGCTCATTGCTCCGTGCTCCTTGCCCTCTACCTTGCACGGCTGCACTGCCCACCATCCTCCTTTCTCCTCCTTCTCTTCCTTCCTAACCTCCCTTCCACTCCCACTCCTACCACTCCACAACCGTTACCCCCATACCTACCCCACCCTCCTAACTCAACCCCTTTCCCACTCCTCTTTTTACACCTCATTCCTAACCCCCAAATTCCACCTATCCCTCAGTTTCCCTTCTCTTGACTTGTTCCCACCCCCCATTCAATTTTCTCCTTTTTCCTGGGTTTTCCACCTACAACGCCCCCCTCCTTCTTCATTGTGGCTCCCACACCACCACACGCATCTCCTGCCTCCATCGTCCCCGTGTTCATAGGCCACCATCTTGTGGCTACTCCTTGTGGTTTGTACATAAGCATGAGTGTTAGCTATTGTTCACATGTAGGACTGCAACCGATTTCCTACGGGTTTCATGCTAAGCTAGTGTTTACGTGCATATTCTCGTATTCGTGCTTGCATAAGTGGTTAAAGAGTTGATGTTCACACACAAGAATACATGTGTGTCTTTACCGTATTATGGACCTCGCACAGCTAATGTTCATAAGCAGCATAGCAGATCTAGGTACATGCCTTTCTATAATAAACACATGCATTTTTCAAAAATTAATTAAAAAGATGTTGCAAATCCTTTTAAAGAAAAAAATCCTTAAAAATTGCAAAAAATATCCAAAAAATATATAAACAAAGTTGAAAATTTTGGAATATTCTATTCAAATTAAAAATCTAAACTACAACAATATAAAAGCTAAAAACCCCATAAATTTCCTAACAATTCAAAAAAAAATCCAAACTTATTGTAAATTTTTGAAAAAAATAATGTCCAATCATGTTTATATTTTGAGTTGAAAAATTAAAACTTTGCATTTTTAAAGAAAGATATCAACACATATACCAACAATCAATAATTATTTTATAAAAATACAGACAGAAGCACACATACAACTGACAAATATACAAAACCAACAACACGTCCAAGAAAAGAAACAACATAAAAACAAAATATAGGTCATATTTATTTTCTTTTTCCTCATGTGACAAATTGGCATATTGCTAGATTGCATTATGATTTTGTGTAAGGATATGGTTGTCATTTCAAGAGTGTTCATTTAGATTAGGGTGCACTCACATATCCATTTAGGTATCAATTTTCTCTTTTTTAAAATTGCACACCAAATTGCAATAATTGCTAAAATGAATCAATTCATCACTTTTTTTACATGCATCCCACAATCAATACACATTCATTAAAAATTGTAAGGAACCAGTTGTTCACATTGCATACATGTCTTGCACTAAACACATACCTTAATCTTTCATAAAATAAACTAGATGTCACTCATGCACATGTTGGCCAAAAAGTGCTACCCATACACTAATTTTTAATTAACGAATTCTACATTTAGAAAGCTTATGAGTCAAAATCCTCATCATCCAGCGGCTCAACTTAATAAAGGTTGTAAATGGTAATCAAGGAATCATCACTTTTAAAAAAGGATTGAACACTTGATAACAAATTTCACCCATTGATAATAATCTATAAAATACACATGACATTACAATTTAATCCATATGCATTGCACCTCTTTCCCCTAATTAAGGAACATGTTGTGGGGTTTGAGTGACGTAGTTTGCTAGTGAGTCTCTGTCTAGTCTAGTCTAGTCTATGGTATTCTTGTTGGTAGGATATTTTGTCGATAATAGCTAGGGAACGATTTGTGTTCTTTTATTTTTTATTGCTTGATATGGGGATCAAGGTGCTTGTCTATTGCATCTCATGAAGCTTTCCCTTTCATGAGTGTATAGGTCTGGTAGAATTTTCCCATAAGACTTTGGATTGTTTGGGGAATGGTCATTTCATGTCCACATAGTTCTTTGGTTGAAAACTTGTCTAGGTTTTGTTTTCTATTTTTAGGCATCTTCCTACCTGTTTATGTGGAGTGTTTGTTCTTGGAATACTTAAATGGCACCTCAATGCATCCAATATGTTCATTTGATTTGTTGAGATTATTCTCCACTATTGAAATTGGACCTTATTATTAAGGTCAGCCTTTCCAATTTTGTGGTTCTTTCATTGCCACTAATTCTAGATGATCTTGCTTTGTGTGATGAGTTCTTATCCTCTTATAGAAAATGGGTTGTTTCTATCTAAGATAACAATGTTACAACAATGAAACCTCATGGCTTGGGGAAGGCTTTGTTTCTTCCTTATCATGGAGAGGTCCTTCTAGCAACCTATCAACTCTTAGCTAGTGAGGACATTATCAAGGTGTTGTAGAAACAAACCCCTACCATCTTGGATCGTAAGAAAGTTCTCACCACCTCAAGTGTCTCAATAGCAATGATCTTTGATCCATTTTGGAAGTTGTGTCAAATTCTTTAGGATAGGTTCATGCTTGCCAAGACTCCATCAAATTGCTTGTCTAAGGAGATGTTTATTGCCTCAAGATGGTGCTTAAAGGAGTGGTCATTGATTGGAGTTTGTACATTTGTACAAAAATGAATCAACATTTTATCAAGGTTACTAGGGGTAGTGTGACTAATGTCACCTATGGGTCATATTTGTAAGCTTTTTTTATATACTCTACCCCTACCAAAGAAATTCCAACAGCTTTTGAAAATCTTCTAGTGGTTCCTTCTACTACGAAAGAACTTGAACCCATTCCTGAAGATTTTGATTCTCCTCCCCCTTTGGTGTTCCAAAGAAAGTTCTTAAAGAGTGTGGCTAAAAAAAATTTAGTTCATGTATCTCTAATGTCAATCCCTGCTACATTAGGAAGTGCTATTCTTTCATCCCTTACATCTACAAACTTGTTTAGGGCACATAGAGATGGTAATATAGACATATCAAATCCTTCTCTACATTGCTTGATAGAGGGAGATGCCCTTCCTTTTTTATGAAAGGATATTATCAATCCTTGCTACATTAGGAAGTGCTCTTTCTGCATGCCTTACATCCACAAACTTGTTTAGGGTACATAGAGATGGTAATATATACATATCAATTCCTTCTCTACATTGCTTGGTAGTAGGAGATGCCATTCCTTTCTAGTGTAAGGATATTCAAAGCTCCATTGAGATATCAATTATTGCAGTTCTTTCAAAGTCCTCCCAAGACATATTTGGATAAATCCATTTATATAGACAAATTTAGAAATCATCAGTCTTTTAAGTGTGATACACTCCATCGGAGCATGGCTTGGTTAGTAGGTGCAGTTCGTGCTGCCTCAAAATAGTCCTCCATGGACTCAATCCAAATCTCGACGTCGGCTTGAACAGTCCTTCCCTTGCCATCAAACTCTGGTGGCTTAATTTATTTGAGAATGAATTTCTTCTCTTGAGCCACATTTGGACTTAATGCAAGAGTCAGATTTCGAACCTGTGCTTGGGGTTGCATTTGAACAATAAGATTATTTATGTTAATGTCTTAATATCATACGTTCCCATATTATGTTAATATGACTAGCACAGCTTTTTAGCTAAGTGATTTAATCACTTAACACCTTAGTTAAAATTTATGATTAAGATAGACAATTGTAAAAAGTCTTATTTATTCATGAGGGCATAACCATTTGAGTACATTTATTTTGGATAAGTAGGACATGCTGATTGATATATGAGTTTGGGAAAAATAGGATTGTGTTGCAATCGGCTACAAGGATGGAATAATAATATGGAGTGGGGTCATGGATTTGCAGGAAATGGTAAGTCATAGGAAGCTTGGGGTATCCCTTCCTTTGATACCCATTCTTCTCATAGCACCCTAACACTTTGATTTTGTCAACAGAGATTACGTGGGTCACTTCTTCATAGACATACTTGTTCTGCTTGACTTTCCGGCCGCTAACATGCAAAGTTGCGTTTACGCAAGCTTCGACAAAGATGAATAGCTTCACAATCTTTAAATCCTCCATCCACTTGATTCTCTTCAAGTTGGTTTGAAGATACACGAGTCAGTGGGCTGCTATGTAGTATATTCCTAAGTCTCCCGTCCATCTCTGCTCCTCATACAGGGGTGAAGGATTATAGATGTGGTCCAGAATATCCATCATGCCAAGCCTCTGATGATAATTTGAAGCATGCATTGCAGTCATGAACATGACCTGGAACACCAAGAACTTTCTCCATGCTTCATGATTCTACAACCCAGCATCCATAAGTGAGTAAAGAAATGTTTTCAATAGAAAACACTGCTCTATTCCACTCACCTTCCCCTGCTTATCCCCTTATTCCCTTTATTTTCCTCCATTAAGCTCCCTTGTAATCTTAAGATCTCGTTGGTTCACTCGGATACCAACTGTAATGTGTCTGATTTTCCACTTGTGGGACACGTCTTAGTAGCCCATCGAGAGGGGAGTCTAGAAAGTGCCACTTGGCACTCACAAGGAATGTCACACGGTTTGTGATCTACGTCTTCCCGAGTCTGCCCCAAAGCGGAAGTATCCGGCCGTTCCTACTTAGGACTGACCTGAAGAAAGGGCTTCTTTCCTATCAGCCAAGTCTCTAGGAAGTAGCTAGCGTTGAGCTCCAGATGATCCACTTTGAGTAGGAACAACAAAGTTGAAGTGGATTTATGTTGCACTTGGTTCATGGAGAATGGGAAGCAAGAGGGATGCGAAGCTCAACCTCTGTGTCCATAAGGCATAGTCACATTCCACTCCCCTAAAAAAACATAAATCGAGATTCTAACTCAACTGAATCTAGGTCTTCATAGTATCATTATCACGTCTTTTGAGAAAAGTTCCCAATTAACCGGGACCACCCTTCCGTAGGATGGACCCAAGTTACGTCCACCACACTTTCCTCAGGTTTCTTAGTTATCTAATTACCTACCACATTATGTATAATATGCAAAAGCAGCTTCCTTAATTAATCAATTTAAACACAGTTTCCTTCACGCAACTTAGCACTAACATTTTTTTTTAAAACAATATCAAGGAAGTTCCTTTTCCAAAATATTTGACCTTTATTTATTATAGTCTTGGAATACATCAAGTATATTGCTCAAAGGCTATCTCAGCAATCAACAGGATTGTTGCTCCAAGTTTCGCTCGTAGACTAGTATGCGGGCCTCGAGATCCCATCTCTAGTCATGTCAGCCTCTTGTGCGGGATCCGGACGCAAGGAATTTATAGCTAGAGCCTCCCCTGGCACCCAAGCATCCTTCTGATCCAAGCAGCATCCACGGAGAGAGCTCTCGTGTTGGGTCCGGTCCACGTACCCGACGCGGCTACTGCGGCTAACAACCCCCTTGGATAGGGCCAGGCAGACATTCGGAGGTAACTGAACCTGACTCTCCCTCCATGCTATTAACCTCAATCATTAAATATTTGGCCTTGAATTAGTTCCTTGAGCAGAGAAGTTCAAACAATGTACCTAAGTGTACAATCATGATCATTTCTGTGGTTGTTCGTATGACCAATTGCTAAGGTGTAATTCCTTCTTCCTGAATGCTCCCAGCATTCTATCCTGGATCATTCGCGACTTGGTGAGATTCCAAGGGCTTGGCAAGATAGGTTGCTTGTTTCCCCTTTTTCTTTGGGTTAGGGTTTGTACCCTACAAACCCTAATTATCCTTACCTTAGGTCTCCTTGTAAAATAGATCATGGACAACCTCATCATCCTCGACTGGTCAACTTGCTAGTTATCTCCTAGATCCCTTGAAGTACCTATGTACCTTTATCTTTAATCTTAATTGATCAAGATTATCTATCCCCTTGACCATGGTTGGTCAAGATGGTTCTGTTTAGAACAGTTCCTACTCCGTCTTAAGTATAATCTTCTTAAGCTCTCTTAATAATGCTCATGCACTAGGCTTTTACCTATTCCTCTTGAAGTCACCAAGGACTTTGACATGGGACTCATGGATCTCAGTCCCATTTGGTAAATTACAAACAACGTAAATTTTCCCAACAACTTTAATGCACACAATGTAATGCCATGCCTGCATTTAAATGCTTACAATTTTGATATAATCCATACGATATTTTATGCAACACATGCGAAGGTACTTTCTATGCATGCAATCTTAACATTATCCTCTATGTAATTATTTGCACGATCTATAACCTTCTTTAATGATCTGATCTTTATAACTTTATGTGATTATTGTATGAGTCTAGCTACACTTTAATCTTTTCTGCAGTTTATTACATGTACCTTAGAATCCATCTTGCGATATGGAGATGCACTTTGCTTATTTTGATATCCTCTGAAATGTATTTTGATGTCCTCTGAAATTTATGCAAGAATTCATGCAATAATTTTTTTGGGTAATTTATGATGCAATTACCTAATCAATTTCAACTATTTTAATGTCATCTTACAAAAAAATTATCTTATTTGTTACAAACATCACAACTAAATTCATACCAAGGCAATTACCCATCAATCGCACAATCAATGTGATGCACGTGAATATGATGTTCACCATGATAATTATAATCTATGATTTAATAATAGAGCAACTTGTGTTTGGAGTGATGTCTTGACTCCAGTGGTATTTACGCCTAATGATAGACCAATAGTGGTTGCGGTACCGTCTTGATTCAAGCCGCCATCCACTCTTGCGGGGTTTTTGGCCATCCTTGTAGATCTAGGCTTCGGGGCCATATTCGAAGATGCGCATACGAAAGATAGAATTCTCGCACTCTCCATCAAAGTAGCATGCCAGGGCGTCTCCTTGCGATGATGATGAGGAGGGGTGGGGGTTGTTGTCAGCCGGAGGGGGGGGGTGGCGTTGTAGATTACGGGGGGGGGCATTTCTTGACGACGAGGGGGGGGGCATTGTTTGTCTACGAGGGAGGGGGGCTCCCCTTTATAATGGGGAGGGGGTGGAATATGGGGGGGGTGGGGGAGATGGCCGTCTAACGGCCGCCACCACTCCACCTGGGGGCCTGCATGCCCCCCTCTCCTTCTCTTTACTCTCTCTCTCTCTATCTCTCTCTCTCCTTGACATGTTGTCGACAGGGAGAGAGAGGGAGAGGAAAAAATTGAAAAAAAGGGGGGGGTTCTCATGGGGGAGGCACGGGGGGAGATATTACATAGATTTATTGATTTAAATAAAGATTTATTACTTAATTAAAATAAATGGTTATTTTATTTAATAAGATTATTATTTGATATTATATTTATGTATCTGCCATAGTTTACGTGAAAGAACCTATGGTCATTGGTTAGTTGGGGAAGTTGTCTTTGCATATCAAACATAAATGTGTTAAGTTTATTTAAGTAACTAAAACATACCATCATAAATAATAAGAGGATAGAACCCCTAATGGATCCAATCTATGGATGGGTGGCCTAGGTAAGCCAAAATTTTCATTTCAAAGTACTAGACTTGGGATGTTTTAGGAAGAGCTAACTGAAGACCTTCCACAGGAATTCTATAGAACCCCCAAAATTGTGTTTTTTTAGAGGACCGGAGTGAGACTTCACCTTATGGACAAAGGGCTTGAAGCTTTAGCTCCCTTTAACATCTTAGTACTCTCTCTAAACCAAGTATAACACAAGTCTACTTCAATTTGGGATGAGTTACATAAGCAATTACCCATTATAGATGTTAGGTGAGCATGGTATTGTTAAGTTAATGTACGGGATATGCAACTACCTCCCCCCACCCCTCCCCAAAGTAGGAAACACTGTGGTGCATCATGACTGGGTAGGGTGGATCCATATATTTTTTATGACACCCTAGAGTGCAATCCATAAGGCAACCACTTCTCCATAATGGGATCAAATCTAGGTGATAGCAATTTAATTCATAAAGATAGCCTAATCTATGGAGATAGATTAAGATAGCAAGCATAAGAAGTGTAAGACAATTATTAGATAAGAACTAGTGAATGCCTTTTTCCCTTTCGCCCACTAATAGATTATGCTCAAATATAAATAAATGTTATGGAGAATTTTAGGAAACATAAAAATCTCTATTGGAAGAGAGATGAATCCAAGAAGAAGTAGGCCCATAATTCAAAGGTTATTTACATGGGATTAGGTTCTTCAAGGGCAAGGATTTGAAGTCTAGGAAGAAATACTTCATCTTTGATCTATTACATTTCTCTATTACAAGAATGGATTACTTTGAATAGAGGACAAATTAATATGATTAATAGAGTCTATGTTAACCATTAAAGACGTTAATTTTTTTCAAAATACCCTAAGGGGTTTGGTTCTCTTGATACCTTGCAAGAGATTAAGACCCAGAAAATAGGGAAAAAACGATGTAGTGGAATCGCAGACTTTAATTCTCTTTCTATTCCATTTGAAGAAGTAACTTTAGGACTTTACAGGACTATAAGTCAATTAGACTTTTCAAGTTATGATCAAATTGGTCGTAGCGGAAGAGGTTTGATAGAATTAAGCCCAACTCTTTTGCTCAAAGGGATTGGAGATCCTTAAATGAGAAAATTAAGCTAATCAAAATATCACCAAAATATTGTGACCCTAGAATTATTTACTTGGATACTATTAGAAGGTCAATGGTTAGGATAGCCCTTCTCACCTCAACTTAACATGCACTACATCAAGTAAAACTTGATATTGGGAGGATATTGTCTAGGATAAATCCCAATTGTTTTAAGTTGCATACAAAGACTATTTGTGCATAAGGGGATGATGCATTAAAAATCTTATTTGTGTTTGTACCTAATCTTTAGGACTTGTATTTAAAAATTAGGTTAAAATTCAAACATGCATTGTGCCTCTCGCAAGGTAGTTGTAGGAGCCTTTGTTGAAGGGCTATATTTGCCACTCCAAATGCTAGGACAACGGGCTCTATGAGTGAGAGGTCTCTCCATAGGAATTGTAGTTAGCTAGGATATGGTAAGGGTGTCAAGGGATTCTATCTATAAATCACTTGCACATCAAAGAGTTGTCTAATCCCCTTTGAGCATTAGATGGTTTCCTAGACAGCCCTAATGCTAGCTAAGGTGGGAATTTGGTGGAAATAACTTTGAAAGAGTCCTATTTTGGAGAGATTTAATTATTTAAATAAAGTTTTTTTTCTTAATTGAAATAAATAGTTATTATTTTTACTAAGATGAGTGTTTCATATTGTCTTCATGTTTGTGTCATACTTTATGTGAAGGAATCAATGTCTAACGGTGGTTAATTAAGGAAGCTATCTTTGCATATCTAACATAAATATGTTAGGTTAATTAACTAACTAAAAATCACCATCAAGGAAAGAAAGAGGGAAGAATATGCAATGGGTCCATCCTATGGATTGTTAGTCTTGATAAACTAAGAGTTTTATTTTAAAGGGCTAGACTTGGGATATTTTAGGAAGAAGTGAACAATGACCTTAAGAGGAAACTCTATAGAATGCAACCTCATGTTTTTTTAGGAGATTGGAGTGAGACTTTTCCTTATGGAGAAAGAGGTTGACATATCAGCTTCCCCTTGTTTCTCACTCTCTTTGAACCGTGTGACACATGTCTACTTTGGTTTGGTTTGGTTTGGGGTGACCAATGCTAGATGAATAGTTAGGTGATCATAGTATTGATTTAGGGACTTTGAATTCAGACCGATCCTCATGAGAATTGGGCAAACCTTCCTCTAAAGGTAGACTCAAGCGATGTTGGGTAATAAAGTCTCTCGAGGAAGTTAGTATATGTATATCCTCTACATCACGTGCATTCAAGGACTATTTATAAATATCCTTATCCATGAATTTTTCTTGAATAAAGCATAATCCTTTTCTATTCAATCTGTAAATAACCCCTTTATGTTATACCCTTCTATATGTAGAAAATGTATAAAAATGATATTTTAAAAATGCCTTATTTTGAACCCATGTGATGCACACATATATTCATGAGTAACTTACCCGAGTAAAGTCTACAATATTCCTAGGGATTTTTGGATGGTGTTGTCTAGAAGGATATCTTGATTCACTACTAAATTGTGCTGACATTAGGCATGCTACAAATAGCTAGTAACTTTCTAAACAGAAGTTGCAATTTGCTATAATAAGAATATAAGTCTTTATCAATAACTATAGCTTTTACTCAACAACATTTTCATCAATATGAAGGCATTGTGGTTCAATCATCTTGGCTATTTTCACTCCCCTTTACAATCTCTTTACTTCAAATTTCAATCTATGTGAGGTTGAAATTGTAGTTTTATGGTATGATATTTAGTTTTAAAAATAAAAAACAAAAATATGTACCTATAAGCACAACATCGCACTTAGGGGCCCTCGAGCTATTAATATTTAGTGGCCCTAGCTAGTAACCCCCTAAAATTTCTTCCCAAATTTCATTACATTCACTTAGGACCCATCAAGGGTAGGATACATGTAGGGAGCTCAACTTGCTTTTGGGTAGGACATCAAGAGCCCATCAAGTGTAGGACATGCCATATTTGATTCACCTTAGTTTCAACAAATCAACCACGAAAGAAAGGTGGAAAATGTGCTTGCTTAAGAAAGAGACTAATCACTTTTTATATCACTTAAAGTTGATCCATTAGAGACTTCTCCTTCATGGACTATTTAGCTTAGACTCATATTTTTTTGAATTCTATTATTGGTGTCTCCATTGGAAACCCTTATCCTTATCAACAACAATTTTTTCCATCTTTTGTAACCAATTTCCTTGCTTCATCTAAGAACTTCAACTACAATCCAACCTCTATAAGCCTTATCAATAATAACAACTTCAACTACCACTTATCAAGTACTAAGAAGCATTGTTCATCTTCATTAGCAATGACAAAAACTTTAAATCCTCTAAGGACTACCTCATAATTCTCCCAATATTTCCATGTCTACTATGCATGCTATAACATGCTATCTTTAATGTGATGAGTACTAAGAGATTGCCACTCATCTGGGAGAGGGGTAGTATTAACCTTAAGGAGCAAAGAAGGGTACAAAAGGCAAGTCAAGTCAACTAAAATTTATGCAAATAAAAGTGCTAGATTTAACTTTCAAAATGATTATTCTTAAGATTTCAATACATAGTATTACGCACTACCCACATGTACGGTTGCAAATTACACTACCAACAATTAACTATAGATCTATAAAAATTTAGTATTTTTATAAAATTGCATGAGAGGGTTGACTTATGTCTCTCAATATGGTGCACAGATCGGTCGCCGTATGCGCGCGTAGTGAGCGTCAGAAGGTCCCCAATAACAAAAGAACTCTACTTTCTGCACACAAATCAATGAAGAAAGCTTGCATGACATGAACAAGAGACCAATTGGGTGCAATCTCCCCCTATGCCTTGTGTGAGCGCTCCACAAAGCATGTATATTATTCATCTTCAAGCTCAAATAATGGCCCAAATTACAAAATAGCACCCTTTAGCTTTTGAGTTTGCTTTTGTGCCAATAAAGAATTAAAGCGAATGGGTGCCCAAGAAGTCAGGCGGTACCCAAATACAATGTCCAATACAAATATTTAAATCATGCGCCCATGCGCATACAAAAATAATAAATAAATATCAAGCTCTTAGATAAATAAGCGCGTCAAAATATAGGTGCCATGCCTAATATACACGCCTATCAAAATTTGGCTATAATTTGAATACACGCTATCCTCCAATGCTTCCCACTACCACCGCTGCTAGCTCTACACATAAACTAAAGCATTCACAATTGATAGAAAAATAATACAATTAAACTGGCAAAAGTGAATACCTAGCAGTCTTCAGCTACATAAATAAATTGGTTAGAAATCAATCCTAACCTTA
This sequence comes from Lygodium microphyllum, assembly GCF_053477565.2. Classification (NCBI taxonomy): domain Eukaryota; kingdom Viridiplantae; phylum Streptophyta; class Polypodiopsida; order Schizaeales; family Lygodiaceae; genus Lygodium; species Lygodium microphyllum. Next base: position 61,580,222 of record NC_141162.1, read on the forward strand.
ATTTATTACGAGTGCACACTCTAAACTCATAAATGTTTATTAATTTAAATATGTATTTTGTGGAATCACCCACTATGGAATCACCCATGTACACACAAAATTAACAAAACACCTGAAAAGGATAGGCATCCCCATCCAATTCTCGCACAAAGAATCCACTTTGTGTATGAACCCCGATAATAAAATTTTACGGAATCCATCGCAAAACCTAATGGAATCCACCGTGACACGGAATCCACCCTGGTAATAAAATTTTACGAAATCCACCGCAAAACCTCACGGAATCCACTGTGACACGGAATCCACCGTGGAATATGCCTCCTGGCATCATACCCCCGGGGTGGGATAGCAATTGTCCTCAATTGCTATTAGCTCAATGTTGAGCTAACAAAGTGGGAAAAGCATTCAAGTCTCTGGTGTGCATCCATTGGGCCTCTTCAACAGGATGGTTTTTAAATTTGACCAAATATCTAGAATATCTACGGCCAATTCTAGTCGTCAAAAAGTCTGTATCTATAATAGTTCAGGCTCAAGGATTTCGGTTTCATTATCTAGCAAAGGAGGGTTTTCATAGGCAGGGTGTACATGTTATTGGCCTCTAAAGGGTCGTAATAAACTGATATGGAAGGTGTTGTGGATTTTCCAATGTTGTGGTAGTTCTAGTTTAAATGCATTGTCATTGATTTTGTGTATGATCTTGAATGGTCCATAAAATTTAGGTGCTAACTTCACTACTAGGTTTTTATCTACACTTTGTAATATTCGTTTTTCTAATCGTAACCAAACATAATCATCAACTTTAAAATTCATAGCCTATCTTTTCTTATTTTCTTGTTTTGTATATGATTGCTGGGCTTTGGCAATCATATCTTTAACTTCATCAAAGATAGTGGCATGCATGCTAGCAATATCATCAGCAGTTTGAATTTTGTTTGATAATGATGCAACAGGTGTAGGCAATCTATATTCATAAATAATTTCAAATGGTGCTTTCTTTGTAGCTGTATGTGGTGTATTATTATATGCAAACTGAAGTAAATGTAGATGTGTATCCCATGTGTGTGGTTTTGAAATGGTGTAAGCATACAAAAGATCTAAAATAGTACTGTTAGTAGCTTCTGTTTGACCGTTTGTTTCAGGATAAAATGCAGATGAAAAATCAATCTTTGTTCCTAAGTTAGCAAACAAAGTAATCCAAAAATTATTACCAAATCTAGAATCACAATCAGAAATAATAACTTTTGGTAAACCATGATTAGTAAAAATAGTTTTCAAAAACAATTAAGCAGCTTGAGATGCAGTTAAAGTTTTCTTGCATGGAATAAAATATGCTTGTTTGCTAAACGTGACTAGAAGAGTCCAAATCATATCATGGTTAGCTTTAGTGTTAGGTAAACCAGTAATAAAATCCATTGAAATCTGTTCCCATGGCCGTGATGGAATAGATAATGGCATTAGTAAACCATATTGTTTACCATGGTGTCTTTTAACTCATTGACAAACTAAACATTCAGATACGAAGTTAGATACATCACTGTCCATATGTGGCCAATAAAAATCTTCAGTCAATGTACGCAAAGTAGATATAATACCTCTATGACCTTGATATGGAGGACAATGAATCTCATGCAAAATAAATGATCGAAATGGAACTGTCACACATAATATTTTTTCATAAAACATGAATCTGTTATTATAAGACTGAATCAATAGGAATCCAATTATTTGCAACTAATTTATTCCAATTAGCTTGAAAAGTAAGATCTTGATGATAAGTATCTTTCATAGGGATAAGGGAATCAAATGATATCACATAAATATTATGAATTGTCGATCTTCTACTCAAAGCGTCAGCTACAACATTCTCTTTTCCTGGTTGATATTGTATAAGGTAAATAAAACTTTGAATAAAAGCGGCCCATTTAATGTGTCGGTCAGAGATTTGTGGTTGACTAAGGAGATGTCTAATGCTTTGTTGGTTAGTTTTGATCATAAATTCAGATCCCATTAAATAATGTTTCCATTGACGTAAGGCTTGTACTACAGCTAGCAATTCTTTATCATATGTAGAATATTTAAGTTCAGATGGTTTGAGTTTACAGCTAGAGTAGGCTATGGGATGATTATCTTGCATAAGAACGGCTCCTATTCTAGATCCACTAGCGTCAGTAACTACTAAAAAGAATTGTCTATTAAAGTCAGGTAGTTGTAATACAGGAGCATGAGTTAAAGCATGTTTCAATAAATCAAAGGATTTTTGTTGATTGTCAAAACAGTTATACACAATACCTTTCTTTAAAAGTTTAGTCAAAGGTAATGCAAGTAATGAGAAATTCCTCACAAACTTTCTGTAACAACTAGCAAGACCTAGAAAAGAACGTAACTCATGCACATTTTTGGATATGGGCCAATTTAAAATTGCTTCTATATTTTTAGGGTCGACTTTAATACCTTCTGATGAAATAATATGCCCTAGATATTCAATTTCTGTTTGGAAAAATTCACTCTTTTCTGGATTAGCATATAATTGATTGTCTTTTAACAACTTAAAAACTAAATACAAATGTTCATAATGCTCATTCTCATTTTTACTAAATACTAATATATCATCAAAGAATACTATGACACAATGCTGATGTTTCAAAAATATGTGATTCATCATATGACTAAATGTGGCTGATGCATTGGTTAAACCGAAAGGCATAACTAGAAATTCATAGTGTCCAAATTGTGTTCTAAATGCTATATCAAATTTATCCAATCTTACTTGATGATAACCAGATTTAAGATCTATCTTACTGAATATGGCAGATCTTTATAGCTTATCCATAAGATCATCTACCCTAGGAATTGGATATCTATTCTTAACAGTAATTTTATTTAGGGCACGATAATCAATGCACATGCAATAAGTATTATTTTTCTTCTTTACTAATAAAATAGGTGCACCAAATGGAGAACTACTGGGTCTAATTAATCCTCTGTTAAGCAATTCTTCTATTTGATTTTGAATTTCTTTCTATTAAATTTGGTTATGTCTATATGGTGCTTTACATGGTGGTTGTATTCCAGGAGTTAAATCTATTTTGTGATCTTCAAGACGTGAAGGTGGTAATCCAGGTGGTAAATCAGCAAAACAAAACAATCTTGAAATTGGGCAAGAAAATGTGTGTGCCTAGGATGCATCTGTGTTTCTTTAGCTTGAAGTTCATTTACCCATATTAAATAAGATTTGCTACTTTTACGTAATGCACGTTTAGCTTGAGTATGAGTAAGCAGTGGAAAATTATTGGAAGAGTGCATACCATGCAATGTGATTTGTTTTCCTTGAAAATAAATTTTAATTGAATAGGTAGAATAATCTATGTCAGGGTTGTATTGATGACGCCAAGGCATTCCTAAGATTATGTCACTAGACTGCAAAGGTACAACTAGGAAATTTCTTCATTCAGTACATTCACCAATTTTAATTTCTAAATTATGCACCTCTTGCGTTCCATTATATCTTGTTCCTAGGAATGCAGCCTTGATGCGATGATTTGTAGAAACTGTTTGTAAATTCAATTCTTTGACTAACTTTGCAGAAATAAAATCATGTGTGCTCCCATCATCATGTAAAATAGTCTTTTCTTTACCATGCACAAAACATTTCATTGTTAACAAAGAATGGGGAGTTGGCATACCTAGCAAAGTATCCGAAGTAGTACCAATGTCGTCATTATCTTTCGTAAATTCCAACATTTCCTCATGTTCTTCTTCTTTGATGGCTCCCAGATAATTGATATGGACAGGTGGCTTTTTGGTTTGCCAATTGGCTGCTAGATGTCCAGGTTGATGGCATTTGTAACAAACTATGGGTTTGGCTTTAGATACATTATTGGTAATGGCAGGAAGTTAAGGAATGTTGGGATTTAACTGTGAGGATGGCTTAGGGTTTGGATTGGTGTTTGATGGCAAGGAACGTGGTCGTGTCCAAGACTTATGGAATGAAGATGAAAGAAAACGACTTTGATTGAATGTTCAAAAATTTGAATTGAATTGTTTGAAACCATAGTTACCATTAGTTGGAAATTGTTGTGGTCTCTTGTCTCTTCCACGAATCTTGTCTTCAATGTCATGGGCCAAGGAAATTGCATCTTCAAGGGTTGTTGGCTTGAACATATTGACTTCAGCATAGAAATGTCCAAGTAGGCCAGACATAAACTTGCGTCTATGAGTTGCTTCAGGTAGATCTTCGAGCATGCGTAGTTGCAGTAGGGCATTCAAGAAACGTTCAGTGTATTGGGAAATAGGTTCACGATCCCTTTATTGTAGAAGATCCCATTGCTTAATGGCTTTTTCATGGAATTGAGGAGGAAGGAAATTCTGCAAAAATTTCTTTTGGAAAGTCTCCCATTTAGTGGGACAATCAACGCTCTTGCGGACCACAATCCACCATAAGGATGCTCGATCAACTAAATGGTTAGTGACACATTTAATTTTGTCTTTCTCAGCATATGTTTCTTCATGGAAGTAATCATCAAATTGACTAATAAAAGCAAGTACAGTCTTTCCATTGTGTGATCCATTGAAAGTACGAAATTTGAAGTTTCTTTTACTTATCTTTTTTCTTTGCGAATGGATTGGGCTTCAAGTGTCGCATCGATAGTACATCGTATAAGATCTTCGGGTTGCGTTCCATCTTGGTCGGTGGTAGATCATTGCAAATTGGCCAATTGAACTTGCAAAGCTTATCGAGCTCTTCGTTCTTCTTCAAGCTGCATCATAATCAAATCCAACTTTTGCTCCATCGTTGATTCGGGTAGATCACCTTTAACCATAAAATCATCCATGTTTTGTTCAGTCATCCTGCAAAATCCAAAAGACCTCACACCCTCAAAATCTTATTAGCGGGATGAGCGTAGCTCCGAGGTAAGTATACAAGACTTGTATATTTTGTTTGGCTTTTGTAGCCTTTGTCTTTTACGTATGTGGAATTTGTTGTCACAACCGTCGTCCAAGAGAATAATGTTGCATAGAAACTGCGTATGAACTACGTATGAACTTCTGTTCTTGCTGAAACTGGTTCAGCAAGTCTGCAAGTGTGAATAGGGTCTACGAGAGAGTAATACAGTGATTTTGTGCTTCTCTGTGTGAACTGACGCTATGAGAGTTGTTGGAGATGACTTAAGTGACCTTTGTGGACTTGCAAAACTTGGGGAACTTATGTCTTAAAGCTTAAGTGACTAAGCTTAATGAAGATTGTCTGTCACCGATTTCGTTTTTTAGGAGGGGGGCCATTTTTTCCGCCGTTGATTCTAGCGAGAGCATACCGCGGCCACAAATCGTGAATTGGAAAGGCTTTAAGATTTTTTAAGCTTAAGTCTTAAGCTTTAACACTTTAATTGTTCTTTTAAACTTCTCTTCTTTCTTCTCTGTGACAAAACGACTTGATATGGAAGCTTTATCGCCGGTCCTTCGCCTACAGAGGCTAGTCCTTCGCGATCAGAGAGTGCAGAATGGGGTTCTTGACCTCCAGAAACATGCTGGTATCGAACGTTCGCGACAAAATTGACTGTAGAGCTCGATCGTTCAAGGAGCTCTGCCTTCGCGCAAGATGGTAAGTGATTGGAAGCTCTCGATCTCAGCTTCGCTCTGATACCAATGGTGCATAGATTGGTCGCCGTTTGGGCGCGTAGTGAGCGTCAGAAGGTCCCCAAGAACAAAAGAACTCTACTTTTTGCACACAAATCAATGAAGAAAGCTTGCACGACATGAACAAGAGACCAATTAGGTGCAATCTCCCCCCACACCTTGTGTGAGTGCTCCACAAAGCATGTATTTCATATATTACTCATCTTCAAGCTCAAATAATAGCCCAAATTACAAAATAGCACGCTTTAGCTTTTGAGTTTGCTTTTGTGCCAATAAAGAATTAAAGCTAATGGGCGCCCAAGAAGTCAGGGGGTATCCAAATACAATGTCCAATACAAATATTTAAATCATGCGCCCATGCGCATACAAAAATAATAAATAAATATCAAGCACTTAGATAAATAAGCACATCAAAATATAGGCGCCATGCCTAAGATACACGCCCATCAAAATTTGACGATAATTTGAATACACGCTATCCTCCAATGCTTCCCACTGCCACCGCTGCTAGCTCTACACATCAAGTGAAGCATTCACAATTGTTAGAAAAATAATACAATTAAACCGACAAAAGTGAATACCTAGTAGTCTTCAGCTACATAAATAAATTGGTTAGAAATCAATCCTAACCTTAATTTATTACGAGTGCGCACTCTAAAATCATAAATATTTATTAATTTAAATATGTATTTTGTAAAATCACCCGCTATGGAATCACCCATGTACACACAAAATTAACAAAACGCTCGAAAAGGATAGGCGTCCCCATCGACTTCTCGCACAAAGAATCCACTTTGTGTATGAGTCCCGGTAATAAAATTTTATAAAATCCACCACAAAACCTCACGAAATCCATCATGACACGAAATCCACCATGGAATATGCCTCCTGGCATCACAATAGTTATGTTAGATGATTCACAATGGATATCAAGATTGCGAGCATGCAGCTTTCTATTCACTTTAATCATAATGTATGAAAACCAACAAGTAAATGAAAGACCTCCTTATGTGTGTGACTTTGAAAGCAATTATTATCCTTATTTCTATCTCATTCTCTTATAGACATTATTGAGGGTGAGGGAGAATGAGCAAGTGAGATTAAGAGTGTGAGCAAGGGACTTAGAGATTAAAGCTTTTCTATCTGATTTATTTCCTTCTCTTCTTCCCCTTCTTCTTTCATAGCTTGGAGGGTTAGAGATAGAGTGTGAGGTGGAGATTGAGTGAGAGTGCATGTGAGAGAGAGTGAGGAAATGAGTAGAGAAGCTCTTCTCCACATGGTGATTTTTCTTCTTATTTTCTACATTTTCTCTCTTTGTTGGAGAATTTCTAGATTAGATATAATGGAGTAGAAGAAAATAACAAATTATTATCTGAATCATGGATCCATTTATAGACCTTGAAGCTTTGACTACAATAAACTAGGTAAGTAGGTGCATTCGCTACACATATTCTATTATTGCTTTCTTGTACATGGAGAGAGAATGCATGGTTGTTTTAATAGATATGGAATGTGAGGTAGCTAGTTGAGAGATAGCTTGATCTAGTGTGGTTGATGTTTTCAATAAATGCCAATGGTAAATAGTTTGACAAGCACCTATTGTATAAGCACACACTATATACTTATATATAAGTGGAGATAACAAAGAACAAGGGTACTATTCATTGTATCCAACCATAATCTTGAGTGCTTCTCTCTCTCTCTCAACCCTCTTGAGGCTCCATGGCTTCTACCTGTTGCCCTACCATAAAACTCTCTTGTGTGCTTCTCTAATGTATAAGTGACGATAATGAAGAAAAAGGGCACCACTTGTTGTATCTTGAACACTCTCTTGTGTGATTCTCTCTCCCTCTTGAGACTCCACAATTGCTACCTCTCATCCCACCATTTTTTCTCTCTTAAAAATAACTAGTGTGACAGAGGCATTCAAGGGAGCTCTTGCTTGGAGTGAGGAGCATGAGGAATCAAGATTTCTCATGAAGCCAAGGATTTGATATTCTCTTGCAACAATCATTCTTGTTTTCTACATCTCAAAAGATGTGCTATTCTCATTATTGAGCTTTATATCTAAGTTAGATAGGTGTTTTGGCTTAAGGAGCCATTGGGACTTGACTTGGGAACTTTGAGAGCCCAATTTGGAGGCATTTGGATAACCATTTAAAGTTAAATAGCTTGGTTTTGGAATTCTCATTAAGATATTTTAATCAACTAACTCCATGTATACAAGCAGAAGGCCTACTTAAGCTCAAGTGACCCTTATTTTATTGGAAGCAAGGGGTTAGTTTCTACTCTAGGTAGCATGATTTCATCTAGAATAATGGTTTTTTATGTTTTTCTCAAAATGTATTTGGCATTACTCTACAAACTTTGAATATTATGCTTTGTTCCACTCATTGGCATTGAGTGAAGAGCCATAAATGGTTTAAAGCTAGAATATAGGTTGATGATACAAGAGGTAGACTCAAAACAGTTAGAAAATGGAAATTCTTGAAGGAATAAGAGTCCATCTATTACAGTAAGCCCAAATTTTTTTTGGTTGTTAATATAACCAAGATGGAGTCCTATCTCTCACCACATGTAAGAATAGGAGGTCATAAGTGCTTGAAAAGATTGAGCTATTTGCTCCTCGATTAGGAAAGGCATGACTTATTTGAAACATATATGGCTATTTTAGGATATCCATTTTGGTAGAATAGGAGGTTGAAAAACTTGTAAGGATTGATCCATTTTCTCCTCAATCAAAGGAATATATTGTACTTTGAAACTCACTAGATAGGAAGACTATTATAATGAAACCAGTTTGATGGATAAATGAATAAAGATTAGGATAGCATAAATTCTCTTTTTTTTTATTAGCCATCAAAAGAACTCATTCAAAACATTAGAAATACTCATCTCCAATCTTTTGTTAATCTAGGAATATGATGAATACATACATTGCTTTAGTTGCTTACAAGAATTGAAGCATTTGATGTATAAGTAGAGGCAAACAAAATTTGAGTATCATTTCATGATATCTTTGATGCCTTTTTTGAGCATCAATGTGGTACAAAAATGGCTTTATATCAAATGCACATGCATAGAGTTGGGTTTCCTAATGGCAACATTCATTTGGATAATTAATGAGTTTATGTAATAAAATTTTGAGGGAATTTGATATAATCTTGATTGTGTCTCTTTATCACTTCAATTGCTAATTTTGTGCATAAAGATACATCGTTTTTAAATTTTCACATGAAAGAATTGTGCATAATATTAAGAGAGTAGGAAATGTTAGTGGTCTAAGCACCAATGTTATTGAACATAGCCAATGCCACTATTTTGATTGTGATCATCATCACCTAAATTGTATTTGGCATAAAATTGATTAATACAATGTTTACTTAAAAATATCATTTAATTAATTATTTTTATTGGAAAATATCATTACCAATATCTGAGCAATAAGGCCATGCACATTAATAGCACCCGAGTTGATGCACTGTTTAGGACCTTCATTTATGAGTAAAAATGATTAGCTCAAGTCCATGCACACATCACCTCAATTTGTACTCCTAAATCCATTGGTCTTAGCTAAATACACATTTGGGGGTAAAGACAATGTTTTTTATAACTTGAGGACTATGTATCAGTATTATGCATAGTAGGTGGTTAAACATTGTTTTTGGTGGAAGATTTGCCATTGTCACCTCAACTAGGACTAGCAATCACCTTGACTATTAGTCTTTGAATCAAAAAAATAGATTAGCATACTTGTGGGGGTAAAAACACATTTGGGAAATCTTTGATCCAAGACCTATCTATCATGCATCATCCAAGGAGGAGTACCTAACTATTCAGCTTAAAAAGGAAGCCAAATGTGTAATCACCTTGACTATATAAGTTTCTCACCTCAGTTGCTAGTTCTAGGGGTCAAATCCTTGCTACTAGAAATCAACATTGTGATTACAAGCACCCATAGTTAATTTATGAGTACATATGATTGTAACACCTCAAAGATGAGAGAGACTTTGTGTGTGTGTGTGTGTGTGTGTGTGTGTGTGTGTGTGTGTGTGTGTGTGTGTGTGTGTGTGTGTGTGTGTGTGTGTGTGTGTGTGTGTGTGTGTGTGTGTGTGTGTGTGTGTGTGTGTGTGTGTGTGTGTGTGTGTGTGTGTGTGTGTGTGTGTGTGTGTGTGTGTGTGTGTGTGTGTGTGTGTGTGTGTGTGTGTGTGTGTGTGTGTGTGTGTGTGCGCGTGCGCACATGCGCGTGCTTGTGCATGTGTGCGTGCGTGCGTGCATGTGTGTGTGTGTGTGTGTGTGTGTGTGTGTGTGTGATAAACATGGACTCATTACCTCTCCCTATTAGTATTACTTCAATAATATTGCATCAACTTAGTCTTTTTGCTTTATATATAACTAGCACGATACATCCTCACTTTAACCATACTTGATCTATTTAAGAATATTTATCACAATTCAATGAATGAAAATTCTATGCACGTGCTCAATATTCCAATTACACATTGACAATTTGAATAAAATGTTTGCCTAATCAATCATGTATATCTAGAGTCTATACCCATATATCAATCAAAATTATTGACATGCTAACCACCAAACATTATTAGATTTGAATGTGTAAAGGAGTTCTAGTTTTTTCAAATTATATGATTAATAATAGCATATAGAATAAGGAAATAAATGGAGCTTTAGATAAAGCATGAGATTTCAATGTTAGTATTTTGAAGAATAATATTAGATTAAACTAGCTAGTTTTGAAATTATACGTAACACATATAAGAAAATGTAACCTTGTGAGTCATCCACAAGTCGTAGCAATGAATGGTACTTTGTTTATGGAGATATTATTTTGTAATCTCACCCTTTTCATTTTAATAATATTATCCATAGGCATCCTACTTTATATTCTACAAGTAGGATTCCATTGATATTTTCAAGTATTATCATAATACTATCTCTCACAATTTATATGTAGAAGATATGGATAAAGACTCTTGGTTCTTCTTCTCTTTATGTTTTATGATCATCAATATTATGAATGCATGATCTTTGTTTAATGTCATATTGCTTCCTTGTTTATTCTTTACTAGAAGAGAGCCTTATAGTACCTAAAGTCATAAACATGATTTCCATGATAGGAGACATTTAGGAGATGAGTTTCCTTAATAATTTATTTTCCTTACGTGCTTTCCTTGTGCAATGAAACTATAATGTCTTTTGATCCCTCCTTTAGTATTATAACCCTTTAGTATTATAACCCTTGAACTTCCATTGCCATTGACTTTGACTTTTCATTATCTAGAGATTGCCACATCACAATATTTGGATACATTGATGTCTACATTCATTATATGAAAAAATGGTTTTAGCATATTTACATGTTTCAAACATCTACAATCTTTGGTGAATTTATCTAAACTTAGATAGAGTACACGGTAGGTAAACATAAATCCCTATCAATGATTATAACATAATGAAGACAAAGATTATTCTTAGAGTTGTGGTGGTAATGTGTATGCTTTCTAAAATTATCTCTATGTGATGAACTTATCGAGCCTAGAATGTAGTGAAATAGCTAATCTATTTCTTGAAGGAAACAATATTAAAAGGACCAATACTAGATATGAGCTAGGAAATATGTTTTACATTTTGGCATAGGATAGCACCCATTGAATACATTTAGGAGTTGCATTAATGCCCATTTTTAATGCAAAAGATAAAAATACATTAAAAGATATATTTAGGTATCTATATGGCATTTTTAGGGGGCTGATTTGTGAATACATTTGGGACTACTAAAGCTTTTGCCCGCATTAAACTTCCCTTGAGTTTTTTCGCATGTTACTTTTGGAGATATATGTTGCATGTTTACCTTTTGTATTCATTCTCTATTTGCCACATGCTTGAAATGAGTGATTTTTTATGCTTTTTTGTTGATTGTTGGATCTTTATTGCTTATTTGATACATGATTATGTGGATTTTGACTGTTTTGTGATTGATTTTGAGAGCTTTGGGATGAGTTTTGATGAGTTAAATACCTTTCATTAGCTCATGATTGTGGTTTTTGTTTGTTTTAGAATGTTTTGATGTGTTTGATTGATACTTGTTGGGTTATAATTGCTTATGTTAACTTATAGTCACAGTTTTGCATCTAGAGGGAGGCTTTATTGAGGCAAAGAAAAGTGCAAAAATGGAAAATTTCAATGTTAATTGGGAATATGACTTTCTAATTTCTATCAAGATGTGACTTCATTGATGGTGCATTTCTATTGTAGGCCAATGCTCCTCTATTCCATGCAACATTATCCTCAGTCTCGAAACAATTGTTTGTTTTCATGCAAAATGGGCAAGGCAACGATGCTAATGCCTTGATTTCACAATTCAACATATACTTCAATGTCTTGCGATTGCTACCCAAGTGTGAATTGACATTGAATTCAGTGACTCCTTGCACTTAGAACTTCTTGAAACCTATTTTCTTGGAAATTATATTTGAATATGGAGTACATTGGAAGATCCAAGAGAGATCATTATGGGCCTCTTTTGATACTTCAGCTTCATCAATGTAAGACCCACCCTCTCCAACTTACATCTCTTAATTATTTGGCATTCATCAAACTTGATTTAAAAAAATCCAAGGTTAAAATAAAACTTGGCAATTAAAGTTGGCATGAACTTAGGTAGAAAGAAATGTACCAAATTGAATCCTCAATGTTATATTACAAGAAGCCAGTACCTTTCAAGCACTACACCTTGTAGAGATGAGCCATGCCAGCATAGTAACTTAACTGGGTCAACAAAAATATTATTGAAGTCATTGTAGTCATAAGAATTTATCTTTTCAGCTTTAGTTCCCTCACTTCCATTTTGTTAGTGATAAAGTAAGAACCTAGGAAGAATATATATTTTAGTGTAGAATTGTTAATAGTATATTATCATAATGACATAGATATAAAAGGGGTGAGACATGTAAATTTTCACATCTTTGACAATAATACAATTATTGTCTCCCAACATACCTCCTTATTCACAGCTTCCAAGGCTTCTCTCTCTTCTTTCCTAACTTTCTATTCTTTCTCTCTCCTTGTTGCTCTTTTCTCTCCACACTACTCTTCCTTCTCTCATCTCTCAGCTCTCTCCTTGACAAGTGGTATCGGAGCTTAGGCTTTTGATCCATTTAATTTTCCCATTTTCAGACATATTTTCTCCAAATTTTCACCATTTAATCCTAGATAGTAGATACAAGAGCCACATGGAAATTAGTTATACTTGGAGCATAAACTAATCTTGAGTCTTTGACAAAGATCTTGGAGAGATTTAGCCAAACCGTTGCTAAAATGGTAGACCTGCATCCATTACATGCTATTTTGAAGGTAACTTATTAAAATAAAGGTTAACTGGACTTAGGAGAAGAATAAACTGTGGTTACTTTTCAAATAGAGGTTTCTCTTTCCCCTTTCTTTAATATATTGTCAAGCTTCCATGAAGTTTTTAATAGAGATCTTCTTGTCCTTCATTGATTTTTTTCTTCCCTTCAATAATGGCATGTATAATGGATCTCCAAACTTCAAACTCTATCGGTACCATGCCATTTTGTTGATTGTGTGGACAAGCATGTGTGTAGAGGTCAACGGATGCAAATGCAAATGGGAACCAAGGATGCTAGAGAGAAAGCACAATCAAAGAGTGATCCATCAATCCCACTTCAGCCACCTAAAATTAATGGTTAGAGTCAAGTATTATTGGACAAAGAGGCATTCCAAATAGTTAATATGAAATAGGAGAGATTTCACAAAAAAGGAATAATGACTATTTGGGCAATGAATAGTACCAATCCCTAATCTAATGTGTTGAAACATGATCAACCCATTTTGGGACATCAATCTTTTCATAAGAGGGAATTGAAAGATAAAATGATTTTGGAAAAGTATCTTTACCATCCAACCTAGAGGAATGGATTTCAAAATTAAAGTTCTATTTTGATATATTCACTAGGATTGATGATATGAGATTAATTTTGCCTCATTACATTTGGAATGGTTTGCACATACTTGGTGGAGATACATTAAGAAGGAGAACATACTAGTAGAGACTTGAGATACATTCAAGACACTTATGGTTGAGGTCTTTGTTTCTCCTCTTGAAAAAGAGAAATTGGTACAAAGATTCTATGGACTAGAGCAAAGAGGCCTAAGTACATGAGATTATACAAACCAATTCCTCAACCTCACCATGTATGTAGAGAGTATAAGTGATGAAGCTCCAGAAGTACATGTATGGTTTAGAACCTTCTTTATCATTTGATGTTATGGTGCAAAGCTCCACCACTCTTTTCAAAGCCATTGAGCTTGTTGAACAATATGGAAGGAAGTATAGAAGAGAGTCTACATTTCAACCTACATGCAAGGATTGTTTTAAAATAGGGACAAATTGGTAATGTTTATGGCAACGATCATTCACTAAAGTGGCAGCTTTAGAGTGCCAACTTATTGATTATTCAATGCTTCAAGACCTCAAGGCAATTTCAAGACAAGAAATAGTCTAAGATTAGATTTTAAACAAGGGGATAACAAGTTTAGAACTAGTTGAGCTAATATTAATCCAAAGTCTATTCGTATGGACCTATACAAAGAAAGGAGAGAAAAAAGATTATGTTTCAAATATGGAGAGAAGTATACAGCTGATCATGCAACAAAGTATGTACATAAGAATGCAAAAGCCAAGGTTCATTGTATGTTAGCCTTTGAAGGTTCAAGGAATGATAATGATGAGGTGAATGCATTTATGACTACCATTAAAAATGAGGATGTTGAGGAGGAAGTTGGGCAAGAACAATTTTATGATACTATTGACACTTTTCCTTTTGATCTAGATAGTAGTATTTCTTTTTATCTAGGAGGGATTCTTGATGAGACACATGCTACTACTAACTTTTTCATCTCTATGGATACTTGGAGAGGTTTAATTATCCTTAATACATTCTTTATAAAGGGTACCATTCATAGGAAGGATGTGTTTATCTTGATCGATAGTGGCAGTACACATAGTTTTGTGAATAAGCTAGTTGTAGATAGGTTGAATTGTCTTCCCATTGATTTATAGCATCCCATAAGAGTTTAAGTAGCAAATGGTGAAGAAAAAATTAGCACTCAAATATGCTCATAGGTTTCCTTATAGTTAGTTGAAAATTATGAAGGAAATGTAAACTTGATTACCTTGGAAATGGGACCCATAGATATTGTACTTGGATCTGTTTGATTGATGACCTTAGGAAAGATTACTATGGATTTCTCATATTTATATATGGAGTTTCCCATTGATGGGAAACCTATCCATTTACAGGGACTCCTATAGATGTGATTTTTAGCTTATCACCATTGAACAACTCAAGAATGAGTACCAAAGGTGCTCTGAGATTTTTATTTTACACTTGAATAAAGAGGTTGAAGATTAGTCCAGGAATTTAGTTGATAATCTAGCTTTGAAAAGCTCTTCTTGAGGAGTATAGGGATTTGTTTGAAATGCCTACTTCATTCAGTCCTAAGAGATCAATGGATCACCCTATAGATTTCGAGCCAAATTCAAAGCCACACATTGTCTAAATATGAGTGTGAAGAAGTAGACGAGATAACCAAGGAGCTTCTAGAGATGAGGTTCATTGAGAGTAGTTCTTCATCATATGCTTCTCTAGTCTTGTTTGTGAAGAAAGAAGGTTGATCCTTTAGGATGTATATTGATTATAGGGATTTAAACAAAACCACAATGAAGTATAGATATTGGACCATTTACACCAAGACACTATAGGATCATTTGGCACATATGAGAAATGTTTTTTTGATGTATTGAGGTATCATACACTCTTTGTTAAAGGAGAAAAAAGTGTTCTTTTATGCAAATTGAGATGACGTACTTGGGCCATAATTTTAGTAAGAACGGGATATAAGTCGATCCTAAGAAGGTGTAGTATATTAGAGATTAGCCAACACCTACCACCATTACTTCACTTAGAGAATTTATTGGTCTATCATCATTCTATTGTAGATTCATTAATCATTATGCAGCTATATTAGCTCCTTTAACTGACAAGTTGAAGAATGAATCTTTCTTTTGGGATACAGTTGTGTAGATATAGTAGCTTCAACTAATTAAAGGAACTCCTTACTTTTGCTCTTGTTCTACTATACCTAGATCTCTCAAGGGAATTTACCATATAATGTGATGTCAGTGGTGGCTGTGGCATAGGGGTTGTTTTGTCACAGAAGCATAAAGTTATTACATTTGAAAGTCACAAGTTTATGGATAAGGAAGTTACTATGAATGTCTATTATGAAGAGATCAACTTGTATGGTAGTGATTTAGAGTTTAAAGTGATCACAGGGTCCTAAAGTATTTTTTCACTCAGTCAAGTCTCACTCTTAAACAACATAGGTGGGTAGCTACTTTGCAAAATTATGATTTTGGCATCACTCATATGAGAGGCAAAGACAATGCGGTAGATGATTCTCTTTCTAGAATGATGGTATGTGAAGTTTAAGCTATGACTGAGCTATGTAGTGATTGGATTGAGGAATCATAGGAGGCATATCTTTTGGATGATGAGCTCAGCCATGTTTTTCAGAAATTATAGCAATGTCTTATGGAGAAAAACTCACATTATTAGCTTAAAAATGGCCAATATGGCTTATTGGCAAGATTGGTATTCCCTCTACTTCTTCTTTTAAGCAAAAAATTATAGAGGAGTTCATTCTTTACCTTTCACTAGATATTTTGGAGTTTTTGAAACGTATGATAAGCTCAATAAAAGTTTTTATTAGAAAGCAATGTGGAGAGATATTAAGGATTTTATTATGAAGTGTATGCATTGTCAACAGAATAAGGACAACATGTTGCGAAGCGAAACATGTGGCAAATCTAGCAAATCAAATCTCAATCATAAACAAAGAACTTAGTTGAAGAAATCTAACAAATCTAACATCTCAACTATTAAATACAAACAACATTTTAATACATAAGAGGAATAATTGAATAGATTTAGAAAGACAAGAGAAAAACGCACGATTGGGCCCAATCTTTCCCATGGCAAAAGCCATGTTTGCCATCCTTAATTATATATTTACATTCATATCTTACATATAATTACAAAGAAAATACAAATATCAATTGAAATACAGAGTTTTAAGAGTCAAGAGGTATCTTGTAACATGTTGCAGTTTCTGTAGAAAATTCTGTGTTCTGAATCTTAATGTTTTGACATCACCATCGCGTTCAGAGCATGCTAAAACCCCCAAATGACTCTTAAAGCTCTGAATTCCGATTCTGGATAAGGAAGAAACGAAAAAAACTTAGTTTCCACCATGTTCTCTTGATTTGTGTGCGATCTTGTTGCTTTTATAAAGAAAGCTAGAAAAGCCTTCTAAAATTAATCACATTAAGAAAATAGCAAGGTATTCTAGTCCCAACTGATGTGTAGAGCTGGTATAGTGGTGGCTTTGGGTAACACTGGGCATTAGCGTAAATCCAAGTGTAAATTTCATAATTATGATTAGTTATCTTAAGTATTATGTATTTATATGACATTTTATTATTAAAATTATTACTCTATTTGTAAGTTATAAGTTTAAACTTCTTTAGTAATAATTAGATCATTGTCTTTAATACTATTAATTAATTTATTTTTAATATATATTATTTTAAAATATAAGATTTAAGATATACTTTTATTGAAATAAACTTTCTTTATGGAATACCTTGCTATTTTCTTAATGTGGTTAAGTTTAGAAGGCTTTTCTAGCTTTCTTTATAAAAGCAACATGATCATGCGTAAAATAGGAGAATAGGGTAAAAACTGAGTTTTTTTTTGTTTCTCCCTCATCTGGAATCGGAATTCAAACCTTCAAGAGTCGTTTTGGGGGTTATGGTACACTTTAGATGCGATGGTGATATCAAAACGTCAAGATTTAGAGCACAGAATTTTTTGCAGAGCAACTACAACATGTATTTTCTACAGGCTGGGCCCATCATGCATTTATTTCTATTGTCTTTCTCAATCTATTGAGTTATTCAAATTCTCTTATGCACTATAATATTGCTTGTATTTAATAGTTGAGATGTTTGATTTGTTACAGGTTTTTCACTAAGTTCTTTTTTTATGATTGAGATTTGATTTGCTAGATTTGCCACGTGTTCTACTTCGTAACACAACACCCATAAGCCAAGCAATTTATTGCAGCCACTACATATTCCTGATGGCAAGTGGACGCATAGTACCATGGACTTCATTATTGTCTTATCTTCTACCAAAAGGAGATGGAATAGTGTCTATGTGCTAGTGGATAGACTTACCAAGATAGCCCATTTCATTCCTTCCAAGATACAATTCACTGCCTCATAGGTGACTAATCAGTTTATGAAGCAGATCTTTAGATTATATGGATTACCACATGTGATTATACATCACAAGGATTCAAAGTTCATGAGTAAATTTTGGCATGCGATGTTCAACTCCATGGGTACTAAATTGGTTCCTTTTATAATCTATCATCCACAAATTGATGGCCAGACATAAAGGATAAATAAGTGGTTAGAGACTTACCTTTGTCATTTTTATCATGATATGCAATATGCATGGGATTCTTAGTTACATTTGACTGAGTTTAACTATAATGACTCCACTCATGCTGGTATTGGAGTTTCCCCCTTTGACTCATGCTGTTATTGGAGTTTCACCCTTTGAGGCTATGTATAATTATAAGGTACCCTTACCCACAACCATTTTTTATGAGAAAATCAATCCTCATGGAAAAAAGAATTCGAATGAATGTAGACCCTTCTTCACTAGTATAAGATAAATCTTAGGAAGGTTGAAGATCAAATGAAGATGTGCATAGATGAGAAGAGACAACCTTTAGATTTCCAAGAAGAAAATTTAGTTCTGTTAAAAGTACCCAAGTCTTGTTACTCTACCTTGAAGGATGGATCTAGTAATAAGCTTGCTCACAGGTTTTATGGACCCTACAGGATCCTAAAGCACATTGGAGACTTGGCATATAGATTGGAACTTCCCTCTTCTACTAAGATTCATATACTATTCCATGTTGGTTAGCTCAAGCCGTTCTATGGTACTCATGTGGATACAATTGATGACTTGTCACACCTAGAGATGAAGAATATCTTATTCAGTACATCCCTAAGGAAATCATAAGTTAGTGCAAGAAGAAGCTTCACTCTCATTCTATCATTGAGTATTTTAATAGTGGAAATTTCTTTCGCATGCTTGAAACTATATTAGATGTGTTTCCTTACCTATACGATGCATTAGTAGTGGATGAGACATAACTATAATGGAGCTAGCAGACAAGGTTCAAACAATACTCTATTTTAGAATAAGTTTTATTTTGCCAAACTTTTAGAAACATGCCACCTACATAGAATCAAAGTACTTTTCAATAGCTACATTTTGACATGTGCATGCTTCATTTGGATACTTCCCTAAGAAGTTATGGCAGATCTTGTTCAAGAGGATATGCTCTTACAGTAAGCTATCTATTCATTCTTGAGCTTGATTTTTGAATACTTAAAGGCTCCAACCTCTTTTGAAGACATCAAAATCATGCATATGGCTAAGGCTTACCTTCATATTTCTACTCAATATATCTTCAATCTTTCATTCATTTTTTATACTTTCTATAGTTGAAATTAGAGTAGTACTTTGTTTTAACCATCCTTTCAACCATTGTAAATTTGTTTTCATGGGCAAGAACTTTTGGGCAAGATGGATTGTAAGAAGTTGGGAAGAAGATATATTTTAGTGTGGAATTATTAAAAATATATTATCACATTGACATAGATATAAAAGGGGTGAGACATATAAATTTTCACATCTTTGACAATAATAGAATTATTATCTCTCACCTCACCTCCTTATTCATAGCTTCCATGGCTTCTCTCTCTCTCTTCTTTCCTAACTTTCTAGTATTTCTCTCTCAGCTTCACTCTTTTCTCTCTCCTTTGCTCTTTTTTCTCCAACCTTTCACATCTCTCCTTTGATAGATAAAAAGATTCTCTTCATATTATTAAAGTTATCATAGTCATAAGAAATTATTTTTTCAACTTCAGTTCCCTCCACTTCCATTTTATCAATTATTAAAAAATATTCTCTTATTGAATGAGAAATGGATATATTCACACTCATCTTATATCTCTAAGCTGAAATTGATGAAGTAAAAATCATATGTTTTTTTTTTCTACGAGCCAATGCATTTGCTATTATATCATATATGGCCTCCTAGCCTTGTTGACTAATCTTGACTGTATCACATGCTTTTTAAACTTTTTTCATAAACAAACTATTAACAACATTCATAAGAACCTCATTTAAAGAAGTAACATAGAGTACTCAATGTCGAGGGTCTCTCAAAATTCCAACTAGATGCTTACTTTTTAAGAATGTCTTTAAAAGGTCCATTTGTTGAATCTCACCATAACCTCTGGCATCATGGAAAAAGTTCCTTTAGCAAAGAGACATTTACAAGGAATGTAGTATTTTTAGATTGTTTTTCAATAGAAAATTATGAACCTTAAGACTTGTACACATATTTTTCATGCTCTACAACTCAATGATAGTAATAATATTAGAAGCAGTTGATATTTCCTTTTCTTATAACCGACAAGAGTTTTCTTGCACCTTTGCAACCTGCTTCTACAATGTTCTTATTCTTCTCCATTTGCTCCAAACATTCTCCTTCTCCAAGATTGAGTTTCTTTGTGTGTTCTTTACCATCTCATGTTCTTTGTCTTTGAAGTGTTTTAATCCTTCTTCAAGCTTTTGCAGTTTGTTCTCTTAATATTATAATGCTTTTGCAATATATTTAAAGAACACTAGGATTGTAACAGATATTGATGAGTGTTATATAACATTGATTGATAATATTGATGTATACAAATATTTCCATCTAATTATTTGCAATAACCTAGTAGACCTTTTTCACCATCCCCAACAAAAGTGAGAAATAAAGAAGTAGAATTCAAAGGTGGATTCAGCCTAGTACTAAGGTCATTATGATAAAAGGAAACATCTACCCAAATATTAATATTTTTATTTTCCTCTAAATGTTATTAGGAATAAATTGTTATATCTAGGCCATGCTTGCTATAAGTGAACATTATAATAGGATACTCTTCATCCATACACACATGCAATCTACCTCCCTCTTATGATTGGCTATGTCCCTAAGTGGTTTTATTAGGAAATGTAAGGTAGGAGAGAAAATCAAGTGGATTAAATTTTTGTTATTAGAAATGAATTGTTGTATTTGTAATAGCATACTCTTCATCCACATGAACATGCAAGGGGGGGGGGGGGGGCATCATGTCACTCATGAATATGCATATATATAACGCGAGTTAAAAATAAGGGGTTTTTAAAACACCAATTTTATACATTTTTAACATATAGAAGGGTGTCATATAAAGGGGCTACTTATAGATTGAATAGAAAAGGGTTGTCTTTTATTCAAGAAAAATTCACAGATTAGGATATTTATAAACATGCCATGAATGCACGTTATATAGAGAATATATATATAGTGAACCCCCCCCCCCCCCCCCCCCCGAGTGATTGGCTATGTCTCTAAGTGATTTCATTAGGAAATGTAAGGTAGGAGAGAAAATGAAGTGGATTAAGTTTTTAAAATAGTTATTTTTTAGAAGGATTAGAGGGAAAAAGAGAGCATGAAAAAAACTTGGGTCCATATATAATATGGTTAGTCACCATTAAAGATGGAAAATACCATATTTTAATAGGGAAATTAAAAAATCACATTTTAGTGTCATAATTAATCAACCTACTTCTAATGTGGTACTTAGGAGGAGTAGTGGAGTATAAAGTGGGTATATAAAGGCCTCTATAGGATTCCAAGTACCACATGTAAATGCATTAAAAAATAAAAGCTAATTTGGAGGGCATTTAATGTAAAAATGTATATATAAAATGAGTATTTCAACTTGCAATATGATAGGGTACCTTTTAAGAAAAAACTATCCATTTTTTAATGAAAGTTTTAACATTTTATTGTAAAGAAAAAGATAAGTCCAAGTTACTAATGTGGTACTTTTGAAAGAGTGGCAATGCATAATTGGAGGATGAAAAAACCTAGATACTAGGGTGAAAAGAAAGGGGGAGCCCTCCTTTCTAGGTAGAGTTCAACACAAAAAGTAGGATGAAGCCTATGAATGTAGGGGGGCAAGGGACAATGTAATTAAGAACTCCTAATCAATTTCCTACAATACCCTTTTTGAGTCCATATTCCTAATCAATTAAGGTTTTCTATTTAGTATCTTAAAAGGATGTTTTTGAGTCCCGCATCCCCCTTAATGAACAAATGAGTTTGATTTATGTAAATTGTTGAGCCAATGACATCAACCATGTTTTTGTGACATACTAGAAGCTAATCTCCTAAACTTCAAAGAATTTCTCCATAGCCCAAAAACCTCCTCAGATTCTATTTGACTGTCACAATGACCTCTTCATCTCCCTAATACATAAGCAAGGGGTCGGTAGTGAGTATGAAAATGACAAATCTATGGATGATGAAGAAGACAATGACATAGTTAGTGACTCAATCGACTACAATACCAATAACTAAACAATAGAGTAGATATCAATTAATCTTAAGCTCTTATATATAGAATGTTTGCTCATTCATATATAGTCAAAATTAAATCAAAATGTGATTGGATGGAGTACCTAGAGGTTTTAGATTACAAAAGAATGGAATATATGCCTTCAAAAAATATGCCCACCCTTAAAATAATCTTGAATGATAAGAAAAGGGATGCAATATTTCATGCTCCATCAGCAAAGAATACCAATTGAAAAATAGCTACAAGTGACAATTCAAAATTGAATATACTAGGACCATCTAGATCTCACAAGGCTAGTATCTTGGGCACTTTGAGTTCTTGGTTATGTTATTCGGGCTTACAAATGCACCTGCCACCTTCAATAGATTAATGCATGATATTTTTAGACCATATCTTGATGATTTTGTGCTTGTCTTCTTCGATGACACTTTAGTCTATTCCAAACAGGAAGAAGATCATGAACCTCAACTTCGGATTGTCCTTGAGACAATGAGGTCTCATAAGCTATATTCAAAAATGAAGAAGTGTGCATTCTTCAAGCGCCAGATTGAATATCTGGGATTCATAGTATCATCAGAAGGAATATCAGTAGACCCAGCCAAAGTCAGAGATGTGCTTGAATGGCCAATACCAGTATCCGTCAAAGAGATACGTAGCTTTCTTGGATTGACAGGATGGTATAGGGTCTTCATCAAAAACTATGCTTTGATTGCAGCACCTCTTACAGACTTACTAAAGAAGCAGACTTCTATTACATGGTCAACTTCCAAACAAAATAGCTTCGACAAATTGAAGCAAAGTTTGGTATCAACACCTATTCTAAAACTTCCTGACCTCAATAAGGAGTTCGAGGTAGTAACTAATGCTAGCATTCTTGCCTTGGGATGTGTACTTATGCAGGAAGGTCATCCAGTAGCATACTCTTCAACAAAATTGAAGAGTCATGAAAAGAATTATGCCACGCTTGATCTGGAATTACTAGCTATCATCCATGCTCTAAAGCTTTGGAGACACTACCTGTTGGGTAACAAGTTTACTCTAGTAACCGATCATAAGAGTTTCAAATGGATTTTTACCCAGAACGAGCTCAACATGAGGCAACGTCAGTGGATTGAAGTATTGGAGAAATATGGTTTTGAAATCAAGTACCGACCAGGGAAAGAGAATGTAGTTGCCGATGCCCTCAGTCGCAAGGCATTCCTAAATTTCCTAATCTTGCAAAATCCATCAACAACCAGATCTCTAGCTACAAAAGTATCTATGCCAAACAACCCTATACTTGAACTAGCTAGAGAGGAAGCATGCCATGATTTGGCCTACCAAACAATGATAAAGGAGATATCTACCAAGGAGCAGAATCAGAAGTTGCAAGCTAAGTATCAGAAATTTTCCATTGATAATGGACTTGTCTACTATAGAACAAGGTTGTGTATACCAGCAAGCCAGTCACTTAAGCAAAAAATATTATGGGAAGCTCATGATTCTCCTTTTTCAAGACATGCTGGCTATGCTAAGACTCTTAATGCAGTTAGAAAGAGCTACCATTGGGAGAAGCTTAAAGGTGACGTTCTCAAGTATGTCACTAGGTGTTTGTCTTGCCAATGTATCAAAGCAGAACATTTCATGATGCCAGGGAAACTGCAACTGCTTGACATTCCCCAAATGAAATGGGAATTCATCAGTATGGATTTTGTTGTGGGCTTACCCCAAGTCCAAGGAGGATACAATTCCATTATGGTTGTGGTTGACATGCTTACCAAGATTGCACACCTGATTCCAATAAAGACAAATTATAAAGCCATCGACATTGCGAGATTGTTTATCAAGGAGATATTCAAGCTACATGGGTTACCTAGAAGAATCATTAGTGATCGAGATTCTCTCTTCACATCACACTTCTGGAGAGCTATCTTTGAAGCTATTGGGACTCAACTCTGCTTTAGCACCGCCTACCATCCCCAAACGGATGGCCAAACAGAGCAAGTAAATCAAGTCATCGAGGATATGCTTAGGGCATACTGCTGTGGAGAGCCTAAGAGATGGATTCAATACTTGCCTTCGGTTGAATTTGCCTACAATGCTTCTTACCAGCAGAGCATTCAAATGACCCCTTTCCAGGCATTGTATGGTCATGATTGTCTAAGTCCCCTAAACTTTTCTGATCCAACCCTAGGAGTTGAAGCTTCAAGACAAATGTTGGAGGACATGGATGATCAAATAAGGTCAATAAGACAAGACATACAAGCGGCCAAGGATAGACAAAAGGCATACACAGATTTGAAACGTCAAGATAGAGTCTTCAAAGAAGGAGACATGGTCTTCATTCGTGTACGCCCTAAAAAGAGTTCTCTATCCCTAGGAGAATGCAAGAAGCTAAGTCCAAGGTATTGTGGGGCGTACAAAATCCTCAAATGCCTAAGACCCAACGCTTATAGATTGCAACTCCCTGAGAACCTAAAGGTTCACAATGTATTCCATATCAGCCTATTGAAGAAATATGTACCCAACCCTAATCATGTACTTGATAACCAACAAATTGTAATGCCTAGTCAAGGAGTCCTTAAACTAAGGCCAGATAGGATCTTAGATGTTAGGGAGAGAATATTAAGATCCAGAACCTTGAGAGAATGCCTCGTCCAGTGGAAAGATTATCCTAAAGAGGATGCCACTTGGATAGATGAAGGCACACTCAACCAACAATACCCCCAGTTTATTTCGCGATGAGGACATCTCGATTCCTCTAAGGGGGAGAGAATGTAACATTCCGTTTTACTAAACACGTGAACGAGCTCAAATGGAAAAACGAATGAGATAAATGAAAAAAAAAATTCCCCCTTATCTCTCCAGCGTGACTGACGAGCTAGAGGGGAAGGGAAATAGAAGGAGCCATTAAGCTCCTTGGTGGAGCTCAGGATGAGCAGGGGGGACATGCATGTTGACACGCAGGGGAGGGAAGATCCCCTCCCCCCCCCATTTAAATGAGGGGCCGCAGGCTGAAGGGGCCCCACCGAAGGATGAAGAGGACAACACTGTCGTGAATGCGTGAGGGTGGTCGTGAAGAGGAGAGTGTCGCCATAACATCGTGCTGAGAGAGAGAGAGGGCCTGAGGGAGGGAGAAGCCATCATGCTATCAATGCGAGAGAGAGAGAGGGCCTAAGGGAGGGAGAAGCCGAATGACATAGCGCGCGTGCTGGGATCCGCCACAATTTTCTGCCACCTACATCACCGTCAACGGACGACCCTGAAACCCCTCCCCTCCACCCCCCACGTGGCCTTCGTAAGCTTCCAGAAGGCCCTTGGAAGATTCCAAGGGGCCTTCTCAAGTCCCTTTTCCATAAGGCCCTTGTTTGTTCCCCCCCCCCCCCCCCCCCCCCCGGGTTTAATCCCCCCTAAGCCCCCTTGTTCTCCCCCTCGGGTTTAATCCCCCCTAAGCCCCCTTATTCTTCCCCCCCCCCGCCTCCCCCCCCCCCCCCCCCCACTCCTCTTAGCTCTTTAGGCTATTCGAGTCACACCCATAGGCTACTTTGTCCTTAGGCTACCTTGAAGACTTTCATTCTCTTTCATTGATTCCTTCATTCACTTTTTAGATCTTTTTGTGCATGTGCTCTCTTAGCTGAGCTTTGTTTTCTTAGTTTTATCAAACAAGCCGGTGTCCATACACCCCCCATGTCCTAAAATCCTCGAAGACCCCCTTCCTATACTTTTCCCCCGTGTTTTATTCCAGTAAGCCCTTTCACCCTCATAACTCTTTTCTTTTTTTTCCCACAACTCCCTAAGCTTTCCTCTTAATCCCCCGTATCCCCTTTATTATTTCCCCCCCCCCCCCCCCTGAACCTAAAAATCCAAATCATCATCATGGCCTCGGATGATATCCCATAAGGGAAAAGTAGCCATGAGATAAAAGATAGGGAGGGAAAGTAGAGGGAGTAAAAAGAAGGAGTGAAGGAGGAAGAGTGGGAAAAAGACAAAAGGGAAGGAAGGAGAAGACGGTGGAATTCCAGAAAAAAGAGGAAAAAGCTATCTCACATTCAAACTACGATGCCACCGAAGAAAGTCCAAGGTGTAGCTGCGGGAACGTCATCCCCCGGTATCCATGTGGATATCTCACCTCAAAGCCATGTTTTTCTTCTTGGCTTTAATTCGGTTTTAAGTCGATCATGCAAAGAAAAATTGTTAAGGATAAGATATATTTGTTCGAGTTATTTGTAACAAAGGAGTTTAGCTTATGAATGACAATGTATAAAACTTAGTTTTCTTCAAATTGCATCAAGCATTATAAATTACGAGCAAGATTATCCATTTACTATAGTAGCATATTTTAGTTAAATCCTAAGGTGTAGAAATCATATCTTGCACCATTAGCCTTATTCTTTTCGCAACGAATCATTGTAAATGGTTAAATTCATGAAAGGTTTCTTTCGATGCTCAAATTACTAGGAAGTTATCTTGAATATTTGCACGTCTTAGCAAGGCAAGTGTTGTTAGTTGGCATGAGCTCATCTTTAAGGAAAACGAAAGTTAAATTAAACTGTATTGATTGGGAAAGTAAATTGTCACAAGGATAGCAAAACCATGACAAGACGATTAATATTACCTTCCAAAAGATAACTGAACCAATCTAAACATAGAAACGTTCACACCCTAAACACTTGACTACTTTCCTTACTGTAGGGACAATAAATTCGTAAAGATAAGAAACTAGGGTTTGCCCCTAAGGTTCTTAAAAGAAGAAACCCTAGGCCTGACATACATCAGCTTAAAGAATCTAAACAAATTATTCCATCGCAGGACTTGCTTAACAAGTATGAAATTATTTAGTCTTGTGATTGATTCACAAGGAGAAAGGGTAAAAACCCTCATCAAGGACGGTAGATCCCTACGCAGGTTATCTTGCAAAAAGACATATTTTTGGATATCCTTCTAAATAAGGAAAGTTGTAAACCAAAAACTAGCATATCTAAGGCACCTTAGGGTTAACCAAGTTGGGTATGCCCTACACCGGAATGTAAGAGATCTTGCCAAGTTACAAGACACCTTGGGAACGAGTGCTGATACACTCAAAAAGGAAAGAACACTTCCTTAGCAGTTTGCCAAACAACTCGGTTGATTAACGGAAATGTTTGTGCTTGCTAGAGATTTTAGAGCTCTGTTTGAATTATGAATTACAAATTAAATGAGTACCTATATCTCAAGTTAAAGGCCTGAAGGGAGAGGCAGCTTCAGTTACCCCCGATTGCCTACCTGACCCTAACCAAGGGGGTTGTTGACTGCGTCGGGAATGTGGACCGAACCCGCCGCGAGAGGTCTCTCCGTTGAGTTCTACTTGGAGCAGGAGGATGCTTGGGTGCCAGGGGGGGCTCTAGCCATAAATCCCTCGCCTTTCGGGTCCTGCACAAGAGGCTAACGTGACTCGGGATTGGATCTCGAGGCCCACATACTAGTTGACGGGCGGAAGCTTGGAATAGTGATCCCTGGAGATTACTGGATAGCCTTTGGCAGATTATGGACAAGCCTACAGGCGGAACTCCTTGTATTTCAAAGATAAAATGATAAAATGTTAAAAGAACTTGCTTAATACTATTTTTCTATGTCACGTGATAAGATTACATGAAGGAACCAGTGCTTAACAGGGTTAATTAAAGAAGCTGATTGTTAAATGTTAAATTAATGTGTTAGATAATTACATAACTAAAACAAACCGAGGAAAGTGCGGAGGATGGGCCATGGGTCCGTCCTACGGTTGGGTGGTCCCGGTTAGCTGGGAACTTTTCTCAAAAATCTCGAAGGACAGCGGGATGATCATCATCATCAAAACGAATAATGAGAACGATGACCTAAAGTTACGTCTTACCCGATTTACGCTGCTTTAGGGGAACGGAATGGGACTATGCCTTATGGCAGAGAGGTTGAGCTTTGCATCCCTCTCGTTTCCCATTCTCCTTGAACCAAGTGCAGCGTGAATCCGCTTCGGACTTGGTGTTTCTGCGTAAAGTAGTTCGCTCGGGTCTGACGCTAGTTGCTGTTAGCTAATGGCCAAACAGTAAAACCCTAATTCCGGTCGATCCTAAGTGGGAAACAGCCAAAATACTTCCACTACGTGGCAGACGCAGGAAGACCTAGATCGCAAAACCCGTAACATTCCTTGGGAGTGCCGGGTGGAGTTTTCTAGATATCCTTTCCGATGGACTGCTAAGACGTGTCCTGGATGATACTAGGGGATACATTACAACAAAATTCGAGATGAATACAAGATCTTCATGTCATCTATGAATATAAGGGATGATATCCCTGATTTTGTAGACTTTATTTCTATGTTGATACTTGAGGAGAAAAATCTTGGCTTGGATTTCTCTTCTTCTCAAAGAAAAAACAAGTCTAAGCATATGTTTTAATCTACTAGTAGAGATAGAGGTATTGGCAAAGCCCAAGATGGTGGTCATGGTCAAGGTTATGATGCACAGTAAAATAGAGAAGGATATTCCCGAGGGTGGGGGAATCAAAGAGGGCAAGTTGCAAATTCTAATAGGAAATATAATTTTGGTGATAGTAGCAGAGAGTGCTAGCATTGTGGTAAAAAAGGCTACATTTCTAAACAATGCTTCGAAAAGAAGGCTGAAATTAAAACTGGAAAAAAGCAATAAGATAATTATGCATTCAATAGTAAAAACAATGATGATAGAAGTGAACAATTTTTTGTTTCACAACACTTTATGAATACTATGATTTGTTGATGGTTCATCAAAGAATAATGTATGTATATAGATTCAAGTACCTCTAACCACATAACTTCTCATGGAGAGAGGTTTAGAGAAATGCATAGTCTAGAGTCTCCAAGCTATGTGGAGACATGGGATAATACAGCTCACTCAATTACTCATGTTAGAGATATTTCTTTGAGTATACAAGATGGAAAAACTATGTACTTGGTTGATATGTGACATGTATCAAATATTACAAAAAACTTGGTTTGTATTAGTCAGATAGTGTAAGATGGATTGTAGGTTCAATTCATATTTGATGGTTGTTATGTAGAATATCTCAAAAATGATTAGAGGTTGATTGCAAAAGGAAAATGTGCTGGTAGATTATTTACTCTTGATGCAAGTCTACATGAAATGGATGTTTCAATGTTTATACAAGGTTCAAGTGTTGTGTTTGATATTGAAATTTGGTATAAGAGAATTGGTTATGATGTGCAATGGAGAAAGACATCTAGTATAAATAGATTGTGGATGGCTTGTCTAAGTTTAGGGTTGATGGGATGCATGAACTATATGAAGCATGTCAAATTTGAAAAGCAAGGAAGGCATATATTTCCATATGAAAAGCATGTATGCAAGAATCCACTTGAATTGATATATTATGATGTGTGGGGTCCTATAAAGACTGCAACTTTGAGTGATTGTAGGTATTGTGATTCCTTGATTGATAATCATACTCACAAAGTATGGATTTACTTTATGCATGAAAAAAGTGAGGTTTTCACTCACTTTAAAAGATTTAAGGCTTTGTTTGAGAAGGAGAAAGGGTTTCATATTTAATGCCTAAAGTTGGATGGAGGGGGAGAATATCTCTTCAATGAGTTTTTCGATTTTTTTCAAAAAGATGGTACATCGAGGCAATATACATGTAGATATACTCTATAGTAAAATGGAGTTATTGAGCATAACAATAGGCATATTTCAGAGGTGGCTTATATATTGATGTCAGAAAGAAACTTGCCTCATTACTATTGGGATAAGGCAACTACTACTATTGTATATATTCTGAATAGAATATCCACTAATGTTGTTATACATTGTATGACACTCAAGAGAAGGTTATGGGCGAAAGCCAAATCTATGCCATTTAAAAGTATTTAGATATATTGCTTATGTACATATTCTTGATTAGCTGTGTAATAAATTGGATCCCAAATTTTAAAAATGTGTATTTATTGTATATTCTCTTAAGCAAAAGGGATATAGTTGTTATGAACTATTACATGTGAGCTGAGAGTTAGCAATGATATTGTTTTTTATTAAAAAAGTATTTGGTATAGTAATGTGTAGAACATAGTTGGGATTGATGAGTATGAGAGTGTGGCAATGCAAAAAAATAGGTTAGTAGTTACAGATGTTGAGTGAACCACAAGAGCCTCCTATTCATAGTTTTGTTAATAGACCTTGGAGTGGCAGATTGAGATCAGAGGTTTCTCCACCAAGTACATCATAAATATCAAGAAAAGGTAAAGACAAAGTTGGAGACTCACCTATTATGATAGATGTATCATTGGGTTTCTCTCATGTTGATATATTCAAGTGGCTCTAAGTAGAGCTTTGATGAGGAGTCTGGGATTCTATGTATTAAATCACCTAGTCTGTGAAGGGCACAAGAGTATGTTAAAGTACCTTGTAGTGATCCAAGTCCATGCAAATCAAGTAGAGTGAGAAAGCCAATGCATCGATTGATATATGACAGCTATGTAGTTCATCACTATGCATACATGGCCAAGGTTATGCAAAATATAAAATCCACTTGTTTTGAGGATGCAATGGGTAATGAGTATTGGTATCGTGCTATGGATGAAGAAATGGTTTCACTTATGGATAATGACACATGGAAGTTAGTGTTTTACCTGAAGGCAAGAAAGCTATTGGCTACAAATGGGTTTACAATGTCAAAGGTGGATCTATTGAGCACTATAATGCAGGATTGGTTGCAAAAGAGTATGTGAAGACTCATGGTATTGATTATGAGGAGACCATTGCTCCAATACCAAAAATGGCCACCACATTGATTGTCATAGCAGTAGCTATATCAAAAGTTGGATCATGCATTAAATTGATGTTAAGAATGCCTTCTTGCAGGGGGAGTTGCAAGAGGAAGTTTATGTGGAGAAACCACGTGGTTATGTATATGAGAATCATCTAGATTATATATGTAGGCTTCATAAGGCCTTGTATGGGCTAAAGCAAGCACCTAGGGCATGGCATGATAGAATTGCAGGATACCTTGTTAGCATTGGATCTCACAAAGCATAGGCTAATCTTTCACTCTATGCCTATGGAGCAACCACGTGGTTATGTAAATGAGAATCATCTAGATTATGTATGTAGGCTTCGTAAGGTCTTGTATGGGATGAAGTAAGCACCTAGGGCATGACATGATAGAATTGTAGAATACCTTGTTAGCATTGGATTTCACAAAGTATAGGCTAATCTTTCACTCTATGCATGTAAGAGTGATACACGTATTGTGGTCATTATTATATATGTGGATGATTTGATAATTGTGGGTGATACTAAGATAGAGATTAACAATGTGAATGGTCTTCTTAAGGCTGAATTTGAGATGAAGGATTTGGGAGAGCTATGTTGAAATGAACTTAGCCTAGACTACATTAAAATAACAAGAAAACCAAGAAACAATAATTGAGACAACTAGCCATAGCCATGCCATAGCTGAAATTGTATTAAATTTATATCACAATGAAGCCACAGGTAGTATGAATCAAAGTGCAATGAGAATCATGGATGAAAGGATACTAGAAGAAATCCACCTCTTGCTATGGTGGAAATTGAGTATTCACTCTCAAAGTTGGCAAGAAAAGCAAGAAACCTCAAGCTCCAAGAAAATAGAGAAATTTACAAATGTGCTAAAAGATGATTACAATGGTACACTCTTGCTTTTATACTCCAACCCCAATCAAGATAATTTACCTAAGCTAAAGGATAATTTTTTAAAATTAGAATAGTATTTTTATTGTCTTACCAAATCAATCCATTTTATAGCCATCAAAGTTCAAAATTCAACCAAACAAGCATATCAATTCATGGAAGGAGTTTTTAGACTTCATGGTTTACCTATGAAGATTATTTCTAATAGAGATAGAAAATTCATGGGAAATTTTGGGAAATACCTTTTCACTTCCATGGGAACAAAATTAACTCCAAGTACATCTTACCACCCACAAATAGATGGTCAAATTGAAAGAGTTGATAAGTGGTTGGAATTTTACTTGTGACATTTTTTCCATGACACACAAAATGCATGGGATCATTGGATTCATCTTGCGAAGTTTTGTTACAAAAATACATACCACATGGGTATAGGCATATTACCATTTGAACTTTATATGGTCACAAGGTTCAAGTACCTTCAGTATTATTTCATGATGAAGTAAATCTCATTGTTAAGAAAAAACTTGAAAAGATGGATGCCTTAATATAGAAATGCAATGAAAATATTAGAAAGGCACAAGAGACTATAAAATCTTAAGCTAATGATAAGCGAGGGCATTTGGACTTTGAAGAGAGAGAATGGGTATTCTTGAAGAAGGTACCTATGTCTTGTTATGCTTATTTTAAAGGTGGACATAATAATCTTACTTATTGATATTATGATCCATATAAAAATTTGAGAAAAGTCAAAGATATTGCCTACCACCTTTATTTTCCTTCAACCATAGGTATTCATAATATTTTCCATATCTCTTAACTCAAAAAGTATATTTCCTACCAACTTGATTTTCCTTCAACCATAGGTATTCATTATGTTTTTCATATCTCTCAGCTCAAAAAGTATATTTCCCCTTATATTTAAGTCCTTGAAGAACTACCTCCCCTTGATGAGGATGGTTTAACCATCTATGAACCCAAGAGGAGTGTTGCTAAGTGGGAGAAGGTTCTAAGGGGTTGAATTAGCATGTAATAACTTACTAATTGGAAGGGTTTGCCTATGGAAGAATCTTCTTAGGAGCATGCTTCATATTTGATTGGAACAATTTTCATGGCTTCTCCCAAGAGGATACTAGCTCATTGAACAATTAATAATTTATTGTATAAATTTTTTACATTCAAAATAATTGGCCTATTGATGTCAAAATTGTATTTTGAAGACATGGATAGTTACCTACTAAAAGTAAACTTCATTTTTATACCTCATAAACACCAATCCATCATGTCTATTCAAAGTTATGGGCCATATTCTACAACCACCCTATTTAGGATAGAATTTGAAAAATTAAATGTTTGATCTTGATGATGTTTCTACAAGGCTACTTTAGCATTGGGTTTTGTCTATTCACTTCTACCATTCATTTACCTTTTATGTATTCAAGTTTTGAGGATAAAATTTTTGGGTAGGGATGGATTGTAATTTAAAAAAAATTGTACCCTTTAGCTTAGGCAAATTAAATTAATTAGGGTTGGAGTATAAAAGGAAAGAGTGCCATTGTAATCATCTTTTAGTACATTTGTAAATTTCTCCATTTTCTTGGAGCTTGAGGGCTCTTGCCTTTTCCATCAACATTAAGCATGAATACTCAATGCCCACTATAACAAGAGGTAGATTTCTTACAATAGCTTCTTATCCGTGATTTTGCTTATACTTTAATTCATACTAGCTATGGCTTCATTGTGCTATAGACTCAGGGAAGTTATTATATGTATATCCTCTACATCACGTGTGTTCAAGATCTATTTATAAATATCCTTATCTATGAATTTTTTCAAAATAAAATATAACCCTTTTCTATTCAATTTGTAAATAATCCCTTTATATTATACCCTTCTATATGTAAAAAAATGTATGAAAATGGTATTTAAAAAATACCTTATTTTGAACCCACGTGATGCACACATATATTCATGAGTAACTTACCCGAGGCTATAGATTACAATGTCAGCTTTGACATGGCTATAGCTAGTTGTATTATAACATGCTGAAATGGATCAAATGCCTTCACAATAGTTGATGAAAACTCCATATAAACTTTTCATTGACTAAGAGTTCACTTGTAGTCTTCAAATAGCTTCAAGAATGCCAATCTTGAACCATTATTCTTGCAAAAACCGATGCATGATTAAAATCCCATAAATCTAGACCAATTTCTTCAAGCAAGTTTGAAGATTGTTCCAAAGGTTCAAGAAATATTTCAATTCTTAATTAGAAACAAGAATCCAAGAGATTTCAAGAATCCATACTTGTCCAATCATTCAAGAAGAAGGAAATGCTATGAACCAAGGTCTATTACTCCAATGTTGGATCAATCTTTATGAAATGGACTTGCCCTTAATGCTCTAAAGTAAAACACTTCAAAAACCCCATGATTAAACCACAACTTGATAAAAAAATTTAAGAATTTCATGGCTACCATGTTTTTCCCAAATTAGAGACAAAAATTTCTCTAAATCTTTATCCAAAGGCTTCAATCTTGGTTCCTCATTACATGATGAAGGTTTAGAGTGGAATTCAAGAGATGTTTGATTAAAAGCCTCCTAAAAATTACATGCATCAAGCAAGATTTAGCTTGATGTCCATAAAGTCCATTGCTAGGGTTTGGGAGAAGCTTCAAGAGAGGAAAATGGCTCAATGTCTAAACAATAAGGTTAAAAAATGCTTCCAAGAGCTTAAAGAAGTGAAAGCCCTATGAAATCTTAAATAAATTTATGAAGATTCACTATTGTGATGAATACTCAGCAAGAAGGAAGAGAGAGAGAATCCATGTTTGATCTTGAATCTTGATCTAACCTTAAAATAATGTCATAAACTTTCTGGAGAACCCTAAGTAAGTCCCATGAACCAATCTTGAAGCATCAAAGAAGAGTTTCTTTTCATTGATTACTACCAATAGTCAACTCAAAATTTACATTAAAAATCATGCTGATTAGGATACTCCATCTGTGTTACAATTTGCTTCAAATGCTAGTCACAATGCTACTCCAAATGCCCTTGAAGATTAAAAGAATGATATTGTGCACTCAAGGAAGAAAGATCTTGTCATTGAGAAGAGATTTGATTAAAATTTTAGCCATGGAAGCTTGGGATAGACTTAGAGAAAAATCATTGATTAGAGAAAAGTAATTCTATTTTGATTTTTTCTAAACTCTATTTAGCCTAGTTAGTCCTAGAATATTCAGAATGGGTTTGTTTTTGTCCACGAGCTACAAAAATATCCAAGGTCCCTCCATTTCTTCTTTATATATTCTCTAAGAATCCCAAAAATAGTGAAAACTAATTACAGAAACTTAGACTAGAAATTGTACCAAGTCTTGTAACCAAATCTTGAACTCTAGTTATCCTAGATGTGCTAGTAATCAGATCTAGTCTTGAAAGTAACCTTGCCAAGAACCAAGTTCAAGACCTAATACCATTGCAATAAACTTAGCCTAGACTAAAATAAATAATAAGAAAACCAAGAAAAAACATTTGAGACCACTAGCCATAGCCATGCTAATTGTATTTAATCTATATCACAATGAAGCCATAGCTAGTATGAATCAAAGTACAATCACTACAAGGGAATGGGCCGATAGTGACGGCTGATTTTGACAAATAATATCAGTGTTGCTACTAGCATCGCTATAAGTGTTGCTATTAGCATTGCTATAACAAAATTTAACAACTCCAATAGTGATGCCGATAGTAACCCAAATAGCGATGCTGATAACGATGCAAATTGCGATGTCACTCTAAGGGAAAAAAGCACCAAAAATTTGAGCACGACATTTTTCAAAAGACTTAGTGAAAGAGAATAAAAGAGAAAGCAAGAGAGCTCAATGCTTTGAGAGGGAGAGCTCATACATAAAGAAGAAGAAGCAAGGTGCAAACAATAAGGGAGAAAAGCCATGAAAGGGAGGTGCAAAGGGTTTCATCTTTAAGCCTTTGAAGTAGAAACATTTCCTCTTCTTACTTTGTTTTTGTATTTTCTTCTTCTCTTTCTTTGTTTCTGTTTGTGGAGAGATGCACTGAAGGAGAGGAAGAGAGGAAGGGAGGGTGGAAGAAGAAGGGAAGGGGAAGAAGGGAGGGAGACAAAGAGAGAAATAGAGAGAGGGAGAGAGAGTGAGTGAGAAACGATAAGGGAGAGAGGGCCGGAGGGAGAAACAAAGAGTGATGAAATAAACAAAGGAAAAGAGAGAGAGAAAGAGGGGTGGGGATGTTGAGAAATAGACAAATGATGTATGCTCCAGGAAGAGATGTCCTGAATCCCATATGTACAGTGAGGAGAGTGGAACAACCCAACTTCTATAAAGCATTGTACTTGAATATCACTTTGATATGGAATGAATACAATATCATGATGCTTTGTAATTTCACTTAGTGTCTTTGTCATTGTCAATCCATTACACAAGATTGTCTTTATGAGTCCAAGCTTCAATCTTGGAACTTAATTCACTTGTGTAACAGTTGGTCTCTCTTTGTCTATGTCAACATGAGTCTTGTTTTCAACTTCCATCCTCCATAGCTCCTGCTATGCTCTAGATCCTCACTTTTAACATGGTATTAGAGCCTAGTCCAGCATGACACTACTCCTCCAACTCTGTTTCACTCTCATCTATCTCAGTATAGCTCATGACAAGTCTAGAACCCCATCTTCTACTCCTTCTCACTACCTTGCTTGAACTCAGTATAGATTAGGACAAGTCTAGAACCCCATCTACTACTCCTTCTTCTCACTACCCTGCTTGGCAGCCATAGCCATCCTGCACCTACCCTACTTTAAGCTCTTAGATCTCTTCAACTAGACAAGATCTTGACAAGCTTCCTTCTAGAGATCTATACTCCTACTCCTGGAGCTCCTCTCTGTCACCTCAAAGCTCAACATTAGGTCATCTATAGTAGCTCAACATTTTCAACTCTCTCAAATTTTGTTCTATATGTCCTCCATAGCCAAATAGGAATTGTAGCCATTTGAGCTCCTAGATCTCATAGTAGAGGCCATATCTCATTATGATTTCTTCTGAGGAGTTGTTCAACAACTCAGGGCGCAACTCTGTACCACCTTAGAGATCAACATTGTCCACTCTATGCACCAGCATTTCCAAAATTTGTGATCTTTGGAATTTCTGTGCCTACCTAAATTTGTATAGCGCGATCTTTGCCTGCACGTTGCTACGATTCCTCCTCTAATCATAGGGCATCTAAAGGGTGGCTTCTAAGCTTCCTCTCCATCAAATATTTGACTAAATTATCCATTGTAGTTGTTGTACCATCAAAAAAATTTGTTGCCTATACCCCAAATCCTAATAAACACCATAGCCATTAATATTCAAGCTTTCCTCTTCACTCCATTCTCAAATCCATTTGACAAATCCAAGTACCGTTACTCAGATCTGCTGCTAAACTCAAGTTGAAGGACAAGACAAGGATCAAGAATCACCATCAAAGCAAGAAGAAAATTCAAGCTCAAGACCAGACATAGTATCTCGTGGTACTACAAAGTGTATCTTCACATTACCTTGCACTTCTATCTCTTGACACATTGAAATACACCCTTTTTTTGGTTAATTGAAGCTTATCAACATGGCAGAGCTTGAACAAATAGCAAAGTTCAATGGAGAAGGTTTCCATTCCTGGAAGGAAAAGACCATATACCACCTTATGAGGAAAGACCTCTGGGATCTCTTTGAAGATGTTGAAGGTGATGTAGATTATGGGAAAAAGAAAAGTTTGCTAATGAGTTTGCAAACTGATTCCAATATCGTGGAACCAGCTAAAGAGACACTCTCTCAAATCCATCGATCATGGTCATAGCATTGCGATAATATATAAAAAGAATGGGATTTTGTATTGCATAAGTCCCATTTAGCTAGTTCAAGACTAACTGGGAATGCCCTTTTACTAACAATCGATGGATATTGCCTCTCTTAGCAATGTTCAAGCCCATGATTAAAGCTTTGTATTTTGCCATGTTATTGGTAAATCCAACCCCAAGATAAAAAAATAATTTCATCATGACTCTACGTTGGGAGTCTTTAATAACTACCTGTATATTCCCTTTCTTGTTGGGACCCTTGGACGCTCCATCAAAGTACATTGTATATATCCACAATGGGTTCACATAGCCCACCATCATCATCTCTACTCGAAATTATGATAATCAAAATTTAGCATGTTTAGAGGATGTATTGAAGGCTCCATCCCCACCTTCTTTTTTGAATATAACATGGATGCTTGTCAAGATTCGCAAATAGTGATGACAGAAGACTTTGTTTTCCCAAACAAATGATCCGTCCTCTTGCTCAATCACTTTATATCCTTTACTTCACTAGATAAGCTTCCCCTGATGATATCTCTGCTCCAAGTATGAGTGTTCCAAATAAGAAATCAGCCACCCCATCAACCTCTTTCATCTCTTGTAGGTTCTTGATTAGCCCAATATTGACCTGCAAGGCATTTATTTTGTTAGTGCATTTAGAGATAATAAGGTTTAATGTTATTAAGATTAACCTTATTTTTAAACTCCACTTCCTCAAGATCAGCTACACTAGTAATGTCCTGGATTTATTCTTCCCTATTCTTATGATCTTGTAGGTACCATCCCATTTGGGCAAGTTTACATGGAAATAATTCTCAATGTGCATCATAATAACGAACTAACTACCCCTTCTTAAAGGTGTATTTATTTGCTTTTAAATCATGTAGCTTCTTCATTCGACACTTAGCCACTTCTTGGTGCAATAGACTCTGCAATTTGAGCTCATCCAAGTGGGCTAGAGTCGTAAAGCACTCGAAGAGTGCATCCTCGTCACCCAAAGAATGATTGATTGTGAGTCTTATAGTTGGCAACTCAATCTCTAAAAGGGAAAAACACACTCCTCCCCATAGACTAACTTTAATGGGGTGTGGCCAATGGCTCGCTTAAACGTCGTGTTATACGCCCACATCACCACATACAGTTTCTCATCCTAGTTTCACTTCTTTTCTAACACTATTTTTGATAAAATACCAACAAGCTGCTTGTTAGTACTTTCAACTTGCCTATTTTCATATGGGTTATAAGTGTGAAGAATCGTGTGCTGGGGGGACTTGCTCAAGATGCTACGCCAAACACACATAGAATGCACAAGGAGAAGCTCACTCAAGAGACAAGAAGAGAGATGGAGGCCAAAAATGTTTTCTTATTGGTTTCTTCTTCTTCTTCCACACTCTTTACAATGTACACAAAGTATACATAATATACAACATAAAGGAAAGTGGCCTACTAAATCAAACAATGCATAACCGACTACACTAGTCGATTGGTGCTATAACTATACCAGCTGTAGATAGGTGTAACAACTTGAATATAATAAGTAATGAGTCAGTGGCCATGTGAGAGTTATAATGACCACCGATGTGCTAAGTGTAGATGTGTGGACCCATCTAACCAGGCGGTCCATTATCAATGTCCGCATGTGTTGAACTTGTCATCTCAACACTCCCCCTCAAGCTCAACTGCATCTCTGCAACTCCAAGTAAGCTTCGAAATTTTTGAAGTTTCTCTGTACCCAATGCCTTTGTGAAGATGTCAGCTATCTGATCCTGTGTGTTGACATACACCAAGTCAATCTCACCTGCTAGTACCTTCTCTCTCACAAAGTGGTAGTGTACCTCAATATGTTTTGTCCTAGCATGGAACACAGGGTTCCTAGCCAACTTTATACTGCTCATGTTGTCACAATAAATGACAACTGGACCTTCCACCTGCACATCTAAATCAGCCAATAACTTTTATAGCCATACTACCTCACATGCTGCTACAGCAACACCTCTATGCTCAGCCTCTATACTCGACAAAGCAACTGTAAGTTGCTTTTTGCTGCTCCAAGTAATTGCTGCACTACCAAGAGAGAACATGTATCCGCTGGTAGATCTTCTATTAGACATAGTACTAGCCCAATCTGCATATGTGTATCCAAACACCTGTACATCTGTACTTGCCTCATAGAAAAGTCCATAATGTAATGTGGACTTCACAAAGCTCAATATGCGTCTGACTGCATCCAATTGTGGCTTTCTAGGTACTTGCATAAACTGACTCACAAGACCAACAGTGTAGCTCAAGTCTGGCCTTGTAATGGTCATGTAGATCAAACTCCCCACTATCCTCCTGAACATAGTAGGGTCTTCTATCTCATCCCCAACATCAGGACTCAACTTTACATTTTGCTCCAATGGGATTGAAAGTGGTTTGCATGCTGTTATACCATACTTAGACAACATATCCAAGCCATACTGTCTTTGGGACAGCCATATACCATCATCACATCCGATCACCTCAATGCAAAGGAAGTACCTTAGCTCACCTAAATCCTTCATCTCAAACTTCTTCTTCAAAAAATCCTTGACTTCAGCAATCTCGGTATCACTATCACCTGTAATAATCAAATCATCCACATAGATGACTATGATAACCAAACCTGCATCTCCCTTTCTCACATAAAGTGAGTGATCAGCATCAGAAACATAAAAGCCAATATTGACAAGATACTCTTTGATCTTGTCAGACCATGCTCTAGGTGCTTGCTTGAGCCCATAGAGCACCTTCTTCAACCTGCACACATACGTGGGATGCTATAAATCTTCATGACCTGTTGGTTTATCCATATACACTTCTTCCTGCAAATCCCCATGCAAGAAGGCATTCTTCACATCCATTTGCTGCAACCTCCAACCTTTGGTTGCTGCTAAAGCAATCACACATCTAACAATTGCCATCCTAGCAACTGGACTGAAGGTTTCTTCATAATCTACGCCATATGTCTGGGCATAGCCTTTTGCAACCAGGCTAACTTTGTACCTACTAATAGAACCATCTACATTGTGCTTAATCTTATAAACCCACTTACATCCAATAGCTTTCTTGCCCTTCCGCAATGATAATAGATCCCAAGTCTTATTGGCCTCTAATGCAGCCATCTCCTCATCCATGGCTGCATCCCAATGAGCATGACCAATAGCCTCCTCAAAACATGTGGGCTCAACATCCTCAACTAGTTTCACCATATAAGCATAATGGTGAGCTGCATAACCTTCAAAACCAAATCTTTTAACAGGGTATCTGACCCTGCTAGATTTGCGTACCACCGGATCACTCAATGGAGCCTTTATATTACTATGAGCTCTCTGTGCACCTGGTGTCCTGACAGAAGGAATACCAAGCTCATCATCCAAGTTCTCTGAGCCACTGGAGTCTCCATCAAGAACTGCATCAATGCCATCTGACACTTTTTATTCTTTCCTTTGTCTTTACCTGTAGTGCTACTAGATGCACCTGAAGATGTAGAGGTACTCATTAGTCTCCGAGACCAAGGACTACCAAAGGATGTCTCTGGTCCACTAAGAGTCCCTGATTCTTGCTTTTGAGCCTGCACATGAGTATCATGATCATCATCATCATCCAATGCATCACCACTAGATGCATACCAACTTCTCATTTCATCAAAGATGATATCCCTGCTCACTCTGAACTTACATGTGACAGGGTTATAACAATGATACCCTTTCTGCTCTAAAGAGTATCCAATAAAAACATATTTTTCTACCTTTGGATCAAGCTTCTTTTGTAGCTCATCTAGCACATGAATGTATGCAACACAGCCAAATACCTTCAAGTGCGATACATCAAGCTTCTTTCCAGTAAAGCATTCTTTAGGAGTCATTCCATGAACTGTAGCTGTAGGAGTTCTGTTCATAAAATAAACAGCAGTATGAACAGCCTCAGACCAAAATGCTTAGGCATATTCTTTTCAGCCCATCAAGGCGCGTGCAAATTTTGCAATATGCTTGTTTTTCCTTTTTGCAACCCCATTTTGCTGTGGGGTATATCTGCATGTGAATTGTCTCTTTATCCCATGAGACCTCAGAAAATCACTGAACTCATTCGAGAGGTACTCTCCCCCTCCATCTAACCTCAAGCACTTTACTTTCAAGCCTATTTCTCTTTCAACTGCAGCCTTGAAAGTTCTAAAGTGCTCAAATGCTTCACTCTTTTCCTTCCTAAAATATACCCACAGCTTTCTAGAACAATCATCAATGAATGTGACAAAGTATGAACTGCCTCCACGAGATACATTTTGTGTAGGGCCCCAAATGTCTGTATGCACAACATCAAGGATATTTCTGCTTACATCTCTGTCATGTGAAAAGGGTTGTCTTACCTGCTTACCAAACTGACAAGCTTCGCATACCTTATGAAATTTTGCAACTCTAAATGTAGGCAAACCTGTAACCAACCCTTTGGACTGCATTAATTTCAGCATTTGTACATTTGCATGTCCAATGCGTTTGTGCCAAATTTCAATATTTGCAACAACACCTTTTCCTTTAGCATACATAGCAGCATTCATAGTAGGAATTCCAGCATCTAGAGTAAACATACGTCCAACTCTACTCCCCTTTGCTACCAACCTGCACTTGTCATTGAAGTCTTCTACAAAGCAGCCCTATGCATTAAATCTGACTTGCAGCCCTTGCTCTAACTAACACCAAGTTCTTTGTAATAGATGGCACATGTAATACATCTGAAAGACTCTTTGTCTTACCATCATGCGAGGACAAGGGAACTTTTCCAATGTGTGAAATTGGGTGGTATGAATCATCACCCGTCTACACATAACCTACATTTTGCAAATCTTGCATCTCTCCAAACCATTCTGCATGGCTGGTCATATGATTGGATGCACCTGAAGCAACATACCAAACATCATCATGTATTCCCTTTCCTATAACAGCATTCAGCATATGCTGCATAACAAACAGACGTTCATTTTTGTCTTCATTCTGTCGTGAAGATGATGCATAGTTTACTTGCTACAACTTACCACTGCGAATATCATCTTTCTTAGCATAACATTGGGTTGCAATATGACCTATTTTGCCACAGTAGTGACACACAATACCAGAGTTGTTAGAACCTCTGTTCTGCCATCCACCTCTTCCTCTAAATCTCCCCCTGCCTCTAAAGTTACCATGATCTCCTGAAACCTGCATATCGCCAAATTGCTGATTCAATCTATTTTGCTGGTTGTCACTACCACGTCTTGTACCACGGCCTCTTGAAGAGAATCTGCCACGTCCCCTTCCTGAAGTGGAGTAGAAAAATTGGACCTGTTCACCACTTCTTTCAGATGTCTCACTCTGCATGTTGATCTCTTCAGTGATCATAAGGGAGACCAACTCATCGAAATCTAGAAATGGCTTTCTAACATATATGGAAGTTACAAAAGCCTTCCAAGCCTTTTCATTGTTAAGTCCACCCAAGGTAGATGACACCAAATCATCATCATCGGGCATTGCATCAATCGCTGCCAATGCATCTGCAATGCTCCTTACCTTCACTGCATACTCATTGATAGACATCTTCCCTTTCTTCAATGTATTCAACTCTTGCTTGAGTTGAATCTTTCGTGTCTTTGTATTTATAGAAAACATACTTTCAAGTATGGTCCAAGCTGCATATGAATTCTCTGCATTTCTAATATGTCCCAGCATATTATTGTCAATTACTATAGACAGCCAATACATGACCTTCTTGTCTTTTGCATTCCATTCCTTCCGTGCCTTTGTCTCTTTTGCAGTTGGAGGATCACTCACCTCTGGCTCCTTTTATTCACCTGAAACAAACTCATAGAGGCCTTTTCCAATAAGGAAGTTCGTGACACGGAACTTCCATGAAGGGTAGTTATTCTTGTCGAGCTTCTCAATGATGGGGCTCCCACTATTCTCCGCCATTATCACAGAACTAATACCAAACAGCAAGCAAATCTTCTGCAACCCTCGACCTATAGTGCACAGTAATACACTAGACAACCTTTTTCACTCTCTGCTCAACAATACATACAATCTGCAACCTTTTTGTAGATAAACTTTATGTTTGCTTCTTGCAAACACCTCAAGAATTACAGATTCACAATCTATAACCTGCGTACTCATTTTCGATCAAAACAGTCGAAATCACAGTGTATCCTGAAACTACTTTCCGCAACCTTGCGGCTCTAAAATGAGGCCTGAAACGGCCTCAAATGCCCAAAATAACTACACTCTTTGCGCACACCAAATCTCACTACAATCTGAGATTTTTGCTCTGCCCTGCTTCCGGTGCCTCCACAGGCACTATCCAAGAGAAAGAGTGGAAGGATGGGAGAGCTTCTTACTTGTGGCTTGCTTGCTTGAACCTTGCTTCTTCTCCTTCACTTTAGCCTTCTAAATCAGCCTCTCTCAGTGGCACGGCTCTAATACCATATCAGGAATCGTGTGGTGGGGGGACTTGCTCAAGATACTGCACTGAACACACACAGAATGCACAAGGAGAAGCTCACTCAAGAGACAAAAAGAGAGATGGAGGCCAAAAACGTTTTCTTGCTGGTTTCTTCTTCTTCTTCCACACTCTTTACAATGTACACAAGGTATAGATAAGATACAACATAAAGAAAAGTGGCCTACTAAGTCAAACAATGCATAACCAACTACACTAGTCGACTGGCGCTATAGCTATGCCAGCTGTAGATAGGTGTAACAACCTGAATATAATAAGTAATGAGTTAGTGGCCATATGAGAGTCATAATGACCACTGACATGCTAAGTGTAGATGTGAGGACCCATCTAACCAGGCGGTCCATTATCAATGTCCGCATGTGTTAAGCTTGTCATCTCAACAAATAAGGAGTCGTCTTGTTGTGCTTAATTTGCCACACTTTAGTTAAGCTTTTAATCACCTCGTTTAGGAAATGGGTTCCATGGTTCGATACTAATTCTTTTAGCGGACCAAATCAGCATATAATTTGCTCTAGTAGGAAAACAATAGTCTCTTTTGTGTTGTCCTTCCTTGCTGCTCATGATTCTGACCACTTTGTAAAATAGTCAGTCGCCCC
The DNA here is from genome assembly GCF_053477565.2 of Lygodium microphyllum. NCBI lineage: Eukaryota > Viridiplantae > Streptophyta > Polypodiopsida > Schizaeales > Lygodiaceae > Lygodium > Lygodium microphyllum. Next base: position 61,625,115 of record NC_141162.1, read on the forward strand.
TGATGTATCTCTTTTGTGTAGAAGACAATGGGGTAATAGGATCCACAAAGTCGATGCCCCACTTCTCAAATGGAAATATAGCTATAATCGGAGTAAGTGGTCACTTCCTATTCTCCCTACTGTCATGCCATTGACAAGTATCACATCTCTTAACATACTTGAATGTATCTTGGAAAATGAAAGGCCACCAATATCCAACTCTTAAATCTTTTTGGGCCGTCATCTGTCCATGATGGGACCTGAAATGGACCGGCACTGGCTATGGCACTAGCCGGACCTCATGCTCATAATAGACAAACACACCCTCACGGCCTCGCGGACTAGGAGCGTCAATTTGCTGCTAAAGGACAAACTGCCCTAAAGCCTAATCTATGTTTTTATAGTCTTGTAGTTTTGTAGTCCAACGTTTCCCTTTCTATAAACTCCTCGGAGGGAGAACCCATACACATTGGCAATGCCATGATAATCATATACCTGGAGGCAACCTCTCGATAGAAACATCGCGGCCCCACTGCAGCTCTCTTACATCGCACGGATTAGCCCCTTGATGCATTTCTCAACATATAAAATAAACGAACAAACTCCACTCTTCATTTCAAACATCTCTAGGAGATATACCATGCTTCCTCACCAAATAATCCCACAAGAACCAACGTCTATTCTACGGCTTAGGATACCTTTCCACACTCAACATGGGTCATTATCATTGAAAACAGGTGCTATGCATCTAGGTTTTTTTTTTCTGACACCATGGTTTCATACACATGCAAAGTGAATTTTCCTAAAGTGCTCAAACATCATTTTCAAAATCAGCAACGTGCTTTGTGTACAACCAAGCTTTTGATGCTTATTCTCTAACCCGTTGTGGCGATGAAAGGATAGCACCAAGATAACACTCATGCTACTATCCTCTTAATCAAAATAACACGGACTCTATGGCATGGTATGCATCAGAAAATCAACAACAATCAGCATGCAAATCACACCATTCAAACCTCCCAACCCCCTACGTTTAGGTATTGCTTTCGTTGCATAGGTGTAGAGGTTCATTTCGTCATGTTTTGATGTATAAAAATAATAAATCACAAACTTTAACAAAGAGATAGGGTAAAATGAGGCTAAACCTCATGCTCTGCCCCTACCACACATCCACAAATAACTCTTATATTTTTCCTTATTTTTCCAAGACGTATTTCTATTTTTCTCCTTATTTTTTTTATTTTCTTGAATTATTTGGGAATAAAATATACTATTTTCCAATTTTTCTTATTCCACTCACTTTACCATACTATCATTCAATTTATATTCCATATTCCCCCCATGGGAATAATTTTTCCCCACCCAAAATGAAAAAACAACCATTTTGTCACTTAAAACCCGCATTTCAGGTTTACAAAAATTAAATAAAGCATGTAAATCATTACAAAACCAAAATTTTCTGATACATAAAAATTACTCATAATGAAAATAGCCCACAAATAAATTTTCATCCAATAAGAACATAATTATCATCATAAACTATCAAAAATCTTTCATTTTCTTCATAAAAATTGTCATACTGTGTTTTTACGTAACCCGAGACGCCTTGAATGATTGTATAATCAGCAAACGGAGCCTCCATTTTTCTCAATCCAATGTTTTACTTTAATCTTCAGCATCTCCATCCATCTTCATCACCACTTACTTCATTCTTCCTTCATCAAGATGCCACACATGAACATCCCATAGAGAAGATAGAGAGGGAGGAGAGAGAAAGACTAGAATCTATTCTTCCCATCCAGGTAGCCATTCCATGAGCAAAGGGCAGCGATAAGATCAGTCAAGAAGGAGAAGATCAGCCCCAAGATCAGTTGGATGCGTTGCTTTCAGCCTGTCATCTCTATCCATCATCCATGGGGCGCAAAAAATGACCGTGCAGTTCACGCCATATCCACGCTTCATGCTCACTTTTTGTTGTATACTCCTTCATAAAAATTGGGGGGGGGGGGGGGGGGGGGGGTGTGGGTTTGTGAAAGGGCACATTCAACTTTGGCCCCAAACTTGTCCACCTTTTTACATCTTGACCCTTTTGTGGCCATTTCCTCGTCCTGGCTGCGATTCGAGCTCTGAAAAATCCTGGGCATTCAGCTTGACATTCCGCACTGACTGGCAACTCCTAACATCTCACATGGCACTCGAAAAAATTATAAAAAATCCACAAGTGTCGCTCGAGCGCCTTTTAAAAGCCGTCTTTCACTTGGTACTTAAAATCGTCCTAGTTGCAACCGCCGCCTTCGATGTTAAATATTTTTTCCCCAAATTCTAGATTTTTTGGGAAATTTTAGGTACATCTTGGCCTCAAAACTTTGCTCTCAGTCCAGTAAAATACCCTCCGCAAGCAGAGTCATGGCACTCTTCCAAAATGAATGGAACCTCGTTATGCATCACATATCGATGATAGATATCATCAACCCCCTGTCAATATAGTGTTCCTGTGATCAAAGAAAATTTTAAAGCATACTGTCTAGTTTTTCTATTTTCCGATTTTGATAAACTGGCTCCAACCTCCCCGTCACATACAGATCTAATGATACCTTGACCTCAAGTTAATCTTTGTAACAGATCTAGCTCCCTTGAGCTCATCAAGTAAATCATCAATTTTGGGTATTCAATACATGTTTTTCACGGTGATCTTGTTTAGGTCTTTGTAATCAATACACATCCTGAAATATCTATATTTCTTCTTCATTAACAAGATCGGAGATGCATAAGGTGAAGAAATAGATTCAATGAATTCCATTTCAATAAGCTCTTTGATTTTCTTGGCTAATTTTTTTACGCTCACACTTGGACAATCTGTAGGATGGCTTATTAATTGGCTTTGAGTTGGGCTCCAAATTAATTGGGTGGTCTACTGCTCTCTTAGGAGGCAATGAAGTAGGTACTTCAAACAAATCCTTGTACTCCTTAAGAAGAGCTTTCAAAGCTAGATGATTTGCTGAATTTTTTGATTGATCTTCAACCTCTTTATTCACATGCAAAAAAAAAATCGAGGAGTGCCTCTTGTACTCCTTCTTGAGTTGTCGAATGGTGATAAGTTGAAAATTTGATTTACTAGAGATTCTTTGTAAATGGATGAGCTATCCATCAAAGATAAACTCTGTATATAGTTGTGAGAAATCCATAGTAATTTTTTCCAATGTCATCAGCCAAAATCACACCCGAGTACAACATCTATGGGTCCCATTTCCAAAGCTATCAAGTTTACTTTTGCTTCAATATAATTTTCAGTCAATTGTAAAGAAACCTGTGGGAATATTTGAGTGTTGATTTCTTCTTCACCATTGGCTACTTGAACTCTTATGGGGGCTGCTTTAAATCGGTGGAAAGACAATTCAATTTATTCACAATGGACTTATTCACAAAATTGTGTGTATACTGTCACTATCTATTAGGATAAACATATCCTTCCCATGAATATTACCCTTCATACAAAGTGTATTAGGGCTCTTAGAACTTTTCAAGCATCCATGGAAATGGAACAATTAGTGGTAGCAAGCGATCATCATAAGTTCATCCCAGATCAAAAGGAACACTACCACCCGAATCAAAAGGAAAAGTGTTAGTAGGATCATAAAAGTGTTCTTGCCCAACTTCCTCCTCAACATCCTCATTTTCAGTGGTAGTTACAAATGCATTAACCTCATCAGTGTCATCCTTTGAATCTTCAAAGACTAGTATACTATGAGCCTTGGCTTTTGCATTTTTTGTATACACACTTTGTTGCATGATCAACTGTATACTTTTCTCCACTTTTGAAGCATAAGCCTTCTTCCTTCTTTTCTTTGTATAGGTCCATAGGAATAGATTCATCTTGGTTGAAGTAGATCTAAACTTGTTATCCCCTTGTTTAAGATCAACTCTTGGTTTGTTTGCTATCTTGAAATTGCTTTGACGACTTGAGGCATTGAACGATGGATAAGTTGGCACTCTTAGGTTCCCACTTGGTGCATGATTATTGCCATAAACATTGCCAACTTGTCCCTATTTTAAAATAGTCTTTAGATGTCGATAAATGAAGACTCTATTCTATACTTTATTTCATAATGTTCCACAAGCTCAATAGCTTTGAATAGATTGGTAGAGTTTTGCACCATAACATCAGCTAATAAAGAAGGTTCTAAACCATACATATACTTGTGGAATTTAGCTTCATCACTAATGCTCTCTACATACATGGTAAGGTTGAGGAATTGGTTTGTATAATCCCATACACTTAGGCCTCTTTGCTCTAATCCATACCATCTCCGTGCCAATTTCTCTTTTTCAAGAGGAGAGACAAAGACTTCAGCCATAAGTGTCTTGAATGCATTCCAATTCTCTACAAGTATGTTCTCTTTCTTAATGTATCTCCACCAAGTGTGCGCAAATCCTTTCAAATATAAAGATGCAAAATGAATCTTCATATCGTCACTTCTAGGGAATATATCAAAATAGGATTTTAATTTTGAAATCCATTCCTCTAGAGAATGGATGATGAAGATGATTATCCATTGTACTTTGCCAACATGATCTTATCCTTGGTCTCCCTCTCATGAAAGGGTTGTTGTCCCAAAATAGACTGCTTATGGCTAGTAGGCATTGAACCTCCAACATAAGATGGTACTCTTCCAATAAATGGCTGACAACTAGTGTGAAACCTTCCTGATGGTAGAGGACCTGTAGGAGGTTGAGAATTCAGCCCATAAGCATGGGAATTAGCTCCGTTCAAATTGCCCAAATAGTCATCATGCCTTTATAAAGTCTCACCTACTTCATATTGACTATTGGGAATAGGCCTTTGTCCAATGATACCATGATCTTGACCATTTTGGTTAGGTGGTTGAAATGGGACTGAAGGATCATTGTTTGAAGGAGCTTTCTCCTTAGATTCCTTGGTTCCCATTTGCATTTGCATCCATTGGGAGAATTGGGCCATTATTTGAGCATTAGATTCTACTAATTGATCAATGGAATCCTTCTTTTAGATAGTGGATTCTAACAACTTCTCAATGGAAGACTTCGTTTGATTAGTAGACAATACCATCTACTCCACTTTGGATAACAACTCCAAATATCTTTGAGCGTGTCTATTCTCATGTTCACACATGGTATTATTGAGTGCACTGATTTCTCCTTGCATTTGAGGCTCTTCAAGGCCCTACTAAGGTGTATTTTCTAGCATGGAATCTCTGATTTGGTGAGCATACTCATCTTGGGCCTTACTCTTTCCCTTATGACTTACTATATTAGTGCAGTCCTGCAGTACCCCTTGTTAGAAAATTGGCTATAACTTCAGCTAGCAAAATCAGATTCCCAAAAAATTTTATTCAAATCAGAGCCAAAGATGCCCTCTTCAATATGAGATATAGCACATCATGATAGGTTTAGGAAAAAAAAATTGCAATTCAATCTTTGAGGCTGTTGAACTGTCTAGGCATGCACCTTGTTTTAGCTTGTAAGTACCTTATTTCCACATGTGAGAGAAAAATGGTAGTGCCTAATGACTATCAAACCCTGTAGGAAGCTAGATAGGACCTGTGGATTCCTTGTACTACCTGCATTTGTACTTTAGTGTGAAGATGGTACCTGTAATACCCTACAATGTCCTATAAATCCCTTGTTTCACCCTATTTTGAACTTCAAGGTACTTAATTCTTTGAAAGGGCTTCAATCTTCAATCTCCCTACATGGGCTTCGAATCACTCAGAAGGTAGGCAAATTTTCCCCTAGATCGGTTGGTTGCACCCCTTCGGGATCTTTAATAGTGGGGGAGGGTCACCTCTCTATTGTCCCATTATCTCCCTTGGCATCCATCTTTTTTCTTAGTGGAAATATCAACATGGAAATGGCATGCTACTCTAATCAATTGGCATGATATGCATTACTAAAATTTTCATTCAGTTCTTTACATAAAATGCAAGAGAATTGAAATTTGGTAAAATAAATGGGAAGAGGAGCTTACCATGTAGTGGCTCATTGTTCACTTACCCTTTTACAATGGATTATTATATATTTTTCCATGAATGAAAAATCATAAGAAAATCAACGGATTAGAGCAAGAAATCTTATCAATCAATGGGGTTTAATCAATTGGATTAAATATAATACTTGAACTTTAGTCAAAAGCTTCTAATTCATTGATTGGATCCAATATGCATCAAGTAAACAATGCATTCCATGAGTGGGCTAATTTAAGAAATGATTAGATGAAATTTGATGAAAATTTCACAATTCTTTAATCTCTCAATCAATTGGATGAAGCTCAGTAATTGGATGAATGAGAGAGATTGAGAATTGAAGAGAATACTTTTTGTATGTTTGATGAAGGCTTGAATGATTCCCAAATGCTTGATGGAGTCTCCAATTGCCCAATGTTGCTGAAATAATCTTCAATCCTTGTGCATTTAATGCTTGGAAGCAATCTTGAAGCTTGAAAAGCTTAAGATTGAAGCATTAAAGTCGTTTCCCCTAAATTTTGACTTCATAGAAGCTCTTGAGCTTCAATCCTTGGCCATTCTTGCTCAATCCTTGCAATTTCTTCAAGAATCTTTATTGAAATGGATCCCAGGTGTGGAATGATGAAGAATCTTCAAGAAATTGAGGAGAAATTGAAGCTTGAGCTAAAGCTTTCATGGGTGTCCATGTACTGCACTGTTAGGGTTTGGAGAAGAAGAAGGTTGAAATAGTGTGAAAGAATGCTCCAATCTGAAGTATACCAGCTCAAATAACCAGCAATGATCACCAATAACGATCCCCAACCAAGAAAAAAGAAGGCATGAGCTGTCCAAGAGCTTCAAAGATCAACACAAATTTTGAGTTGCATATTACACTACGTGGCATCCTTCTCCTGTTCTCAAACATAAAGAAGATGAAGCTCTTTTCTAAAAAGTAACCACAGTTTGTTTCTCTTCCAAGTCTAGTTAACTCTTATTTGACCATGTTACCTTCAAAATTGCATGAAAATTTTATGAATACCTATAGTTTGTCCTTTGACAACCATATCTATCCCAAAGATATCTAGATTTAGTATTCTTCCAACTATAGGTGTCGTGCAAGCCCTGCTAGTCAGTGTCCATGTCTTGTACTTATAGTACTTGTTTGAAATTGGTTTTTATGATGAAAAATTGAACTGAATATGAAGAAAAAGAGACAAAAAATGGATCAAAGACTAATGCTCTAATACCACTTGTTAAGAAGAGGTCTGGAGAGAGAGAAAGAGGAGAGAGAAGGCTGCAGAAGAGAGGAGTATAGAAGAGAGAGAAAGAGAGTGACGAGGAGAGAGAAAAACTAGAAAATGAGAGAGAAAGATTGAAAGAGAAGAGAAGCCATAGAAGCTGTGAGCAAGGTGATGAGGAAAGAGATAGTAATGTATTATTATTTCAAAAGATGTGAAAATTTGCATGTCTCTCCCTTTTATACCTATGTCCGAGTGGCATGGTATTATTTCCACGCTAAACATCTCTTTTTCCCAACTTCTTATAGTTATAAACTAAAAATATAAATTCTTCTCAATAATCAGGGATAATGGATGAGAAACATGAATAAATTTACTAAATTTCATATCCATGATACTAAATATACTTGTGAGTAACTCCAATGGCTACCATTCTACACTTATTGATCAAAATACATTCGCATAAAGTACTCAAGCTAGTCTGAAAGCTCAATGGAATAATAAAAACTTATAATATATAGCTAATGTCCAAAAGTTGTATATCATGATTCACCAAAAATAAGAAATCCATTGATTGAATGTACGAATAAATAAAATGATAGCATCACATTCCATAGTGCTACATTGAATGATAGGGAGGAGGAACAACAATATGAAAAACTATCTATAGAAGTCGCTAAAAATGAGCTACATACAATAGAGGAAAAATGTGTATAAAGAAAGCTAGAGACAATTAATCAAAAAAAGTATATATGGAGCACAAGGCCAAAAAATAAAGGGAAACTTCGTGAATCCAAGTTGGTCACTATCCAATAGCTTGTCCCACTGCAACACAGATCATCAAAGCGAGTCTATAATATAACCAAAGATCAATCTAGAGTAGACAATCCCTTACAAAAACAAAAAATTGGAAACATTAAAGAGGCATGACTTACTAGATCTCCATGTGTATATAGCTTGTCGACAAGTGCAATTAGACCATATCTTTTTGCATATCATGTCTCCAAGCTTGTAAAATTGTGATTTGTAATGGAGTACTGCAACAAAAAAGAAAAAGTAGCATTATTAGAATTATATTATTACTATAAGCAACACATAAAATAAAAAAGTGATCATAACTAATAGAGAACTTATAAAGTCCTCTAGGTAGATCTTGTGGCTGCCACTCCTAAGGTGGTACATGACTCTCACCTTCAGTTGTGCCCTTGCCATCTCTCATTGTTGTTGGCATTGCCTTGGAGAGTTTGCAGACTCCTCTCTAAGCCTCCTCCAGTCCTCTTGGTCTAGCCACTCAAGCTTCAATGTCCCACCTTTCACTAGCTTTCATGCATTCAACTATCCATGGTGAAAATATACAAAAGGGGAGAGAGGTAAAGTACCCAAGAATACACATAAACAAAAGAAATGGAGACTTGAGACTTTTCACTAGCTTTCGTGCATTCGACTATCCATGGTGAAAATATACAAGAGGGGAGAGAGGTCAAGTACCCAAGAATACACATAAACAAAAGCAATGGAGACTTGAGAACACAAAGAGATAGGGCTGAAATATTATTATTCTTCTTTCTTCTTCTTCCATATAAAATAACTAAGTCTACAATATGACAAAAGACTAATATGAAAGTACCACAATATATGTGCATGTGGTCACTAAGTGTGAACCTCCTAGGAAAGAAGACTTGGCCACAACCAAGGATGGATTACGTGGGTGTAGTCTAGTTGTAGAATCACTAGCATATTCTCACGTTGGTTACCTCACATGATGCCAGTGAGTAATATCATGCTACATCACCAAGGCGGCATGTAGTACATGCCTGCTCATGTAGAGCTCGACATCTCAACACTTCCCCTCGAGCTTAACATGAGCCCACAAACTCTAAGCATAGTCTTGAATATTAAAGCTTCTCAGCTTCCAAGGTCTTGGTGAAAATATTAGCTTTTTGATCCTTTGTACTAACATAAACCAAGTCAATATCATGCGTCAAAACTTGCTCCCAAATGAAATGGTGATGGACCTCTATGTGTTTGATCCACACATAATACACTGGTTACTAGTCAATTGAATGTAGTAGATGCTCGAGTTAGTCACACTGTGTACAAAAATGTGTATCAGGTGAGTTCAAAAAAGGGGAATATAAAGAAATATAAGCTTACATATATACGTTCACAGAAGGAAATATTTTAAGACGTATAAACTTATTCACAAAAGGGGTTTTTATATTTCATATACATGATTTTAACAAAAGGGTATTGTTAATTTACAAAACTGACTTGGATCATTTTATGAAAGGGTATGGTGAGCCTCAATAAGTAAACATAGCACTTTTGTTTTTCAGGGTACTAAGTCCACTTTTCCAAGTCATGATCTTAAAGAGTCCTAAGGGGATTCATTATGGGATACCTACGGAATCACATTAGTGCAAGGGTGTGAGGTTTCCTCAAATAATACATAAGTCTATGTTAGGCCCATACCCACCCACACTAGGGGTTGGCCCCCATTAATTTTCTTCCCCATCTATACAAATAAGGGAGGGGTTTCAAAAATGTGTATCACGCGAGTTAGTGTATATCCTAGGTCACTCTCACTATGTATGGTTTTTGATCTCACTATGTATAGTTTTTTATTATTATTGAGGTATAGCAACACTAAAGTAAGGCAACTATATTCAAAGCCTAGGGTCTAAGTCCCTAAAAATTTGCGTAAGATAGAGGCGTGTGACTTGGGTTACTAGAAGCAATCAAGATTTGAGTGGAAACTACCCCAAGGTAATAAGATTGTTGGCTCAAGGCAAAGGGTGTTGGAAATAAACCCAATGCAATAAATCTAATCTTATGCAACACCTGTGGAAAACAACGTCTCTTCCTCTCTCTCACTCCTCGGTTTTGACACGCATGCTTGTACTACCACTTTTTGGCTATGTGGCAAAGAAGTACCAATGAAAGTGTGACACGTACCCATTGGACACCTCTTTTTTTGTGAAAGGGCCCCGTCCACCGTTTAGTGTGTAGTGGGCCTTAATTCAGAAGTTTTCAATTCAAATCTTTTTTAAGTTCATGTCTATACTTAAATAACATGGAACTTTCATGATTCCTGAGAAGTAAATGAGCTAGTTAAATGATCCAATCTTGCTATTGCTTGGATCCCACGAGGACAAAGAAGAAGTCCCTGCCCACAAAGTAAAACTACTAGGGGGTTCATTTGAACTCATCTTTAAACCAGATGCACCCCATGAAGAAAAAAAAAAGGCCAGCAGCATTGAAATCAGCATTTCTATGTTTGGTTCATTGGAGGAAGAAGGTGATTGGTGGTCACAAGAATTTTTTATGTTCATGGGTCTATTCCTTTCGCATGTCAAAAATGGCTTTGATCTCATATCTAACCTCCTTCTGAATTGCTTCCATATCCACTTTGTCCTTGATGAGAGCTACTTGGAAATCGACCTCCATAGCTTCTCCATTCATGCCCACCTTGGCTAGTACACCATCGTGTTCCAACCCCTTGTGATGCCTCTTGGAGGAGGAAGGTTGCATGGTGGGAGAATTTCCATGGCACTTAATGCCTATTAAAGATCCACTATGTGTCTCAGTCCTCCTATCACTCCCTCTGCTTACATGCCAGGTGTATAATCATCATCCTTCAACATGCTACTTGATACAGCATGTTCATGTGCTTTTTGTGTTATTGCTATACTTTCACAAAGCTCTAAGCTAATCCTTAACCGCAACTACAGTGAAATATCAAGGCCACTGCGTCTCAAATTTTAACGAAGCAACTTTCTGGGTTTTGGCTTTATATTTTGCAATGTACATTTCATTAATACGACACCTCAAGCTTCTTCTATATCCATCAACGAAATTTGTTACCTTCAGTTCATGGTGAATGTTTTCAGACTACTTGTGCTTTTAAATTTTTTTTAAAAAATGTAGAACTATTATTTTCAAGCATAGGAAACGAAAATAGACTCTATTGAAATATTCAAGAACACGAACTTGGAGATACAAAATCCCATTATCTAAACCTGATTGGGAGGCTGCAGTACTGGAAATTCAAACAACAAAGAGAGCGGGACATCGAATGGGTTTGAAAAGGAACCCCATTGCTGCTCCTCCTTGCACAGGAAAACGCCAGAGGTACGACAGGATTAGGGCTCCTGCCTATCATCAGCGGAGTTCTCGTGCCCCGGTCTCACAATGATTCCATGATCGTCCGCCAGCAGCCTTCACGCAGGTGCCCCTTGATCATAGCTCGAGCCCTTGACGCTCTCAACGGCTCTTCTCTGGCAGCTGGAAGGAACCCGGCCTTGCGTTATCATCTTCGACGCTCTTAGAAGTTAGAGTGTCTCCCGCTAGACAACGTCTCGTGTTTGATCCCTGGGTTGCAGTCCCATCGTTGATTTGTCTCGATTGCAAGAAATCTGGATTATTCTCACAAAATCAGGGCTTCCGTGTCTTTCTGTGACACAGTTGGCCTTCCAGATAAACCCTGAGCGCATAGGGTTTGGTCCTCCATATTTGCTCCATCGTGCCCGGTCACATCACAAGCGGTGCTACTTTGATTGCTCGGTTATTCCGGATTTTCTGCAGAATCTGCACTGGTGGAAAACAACCTTCCCCTAAATTTGAGCAGATTCAGCCTATTCTGACAGAATTGGGGCTTATAAGTTATGTGTCTTCTTGTGACACGGCCAAGTACTTTCATGCATGAACGCTCCCAAATAGGTAGGGCCAATCCTTGATACATGCTCCCTCTGCCAGACGTTTGGGTCACGAGAGATCTGCTTTGATTTCTTGGTTATTTAGGCTTGTGTGCACTGCCACTGGTGGAGGACAAAACTTGTAAAGGTGTTTGATGCAGTGCTGTACAAAAAGGAAGATGGATTTATGGATATAATATTTAGGAATGCTTCTCACCATTTTGCATTGTCATCGGCAAACAGGGACATTCACCACTCCAACTCGGACGTTGTATTGGCCAAGGATCCTCACTAGTGCTAGATTCTGACAGAATTCTGATTGCTGGTTGTCAAATGCTATGGCTGAAGCTACTGTCTGTACAGTCCCACAACATCTGCATGGGAACAACATGGTTCTTACTGGTGGTATGGCAGGAAAACGTAAAACACCTTCTGAACTTCGGGTGAGCTTCTGTCCACTAGCATGGCAATTCCATGGGTTCTGAATGGTATTTAGACATGTAATGATCGCTTTTTACCTGGGACTTTGTAGGTAGAGCAACTGAAATGCCTTCGCACAAGTCAGGACCAGGCGATAGACCTGGTTGAGAAGTACGGATTCCCTCCTTTTAACATTTTAACTGCTCTTCTACTTTTGTCTCTAAGGCTTCTTAATGCTTATTCCTGTTGGGCGTGCGTTTAGGGCTCAGAACTTGTCAAATGCTCGAAACAATGATGCTCCAAAGCATCCACGTTTTATTGATACCCGAGTTTCTGCTGCTACTAAACCTGGTGACAGATCAAAGCTCCTCACCAAAGACAAGCAGGTCTGACTGCTGAAACTCACTGAATCGCTAAATTGTCAAATTGATAACTATATTACTTAATAGGATATTTGTGTTGTGACCTTCTAGGATGCACCTCTTTTCCCTCAAAAGTGTGAATTGACTGATGTGGGTGTGCGTGCTATTACTGAGGTCTGCACGAAGCCTTTAGTGTTAATCTTCAATGGTTAGTGCGAACTCTGAAGTGTTGACGTTTATTCTGTTTCTCTTTTCTGTTTCATTATTTGATGTTCCAGCAAAAATGATATATCTTGTCAGCAGGAAGAGAACAGAGCCCGATGATGCCTTCTTGGAATTTGAGAATGGAGGTGCCTTCTAGCTTAAAAGTAGAGAATGGAGTCAACATCCAGAAGGCCGATTCTGCTTCTTTTAACACCTTCAAAGATGTCTCACAGATTTCTTGTGGATTGAAGGAGACGGACCCTGGACCTAGTTTGGATATGGTAGGTCATATATTTATCAAAGTCTCCTTGTCAAAACTGCTCAGAAATATGTCTATTGCCATTGGGGAAATTCAGGCAAGGCTCAGATAATTTGTATACTTTAATATTTACAGTTTGGCCATAATGTTTGGGAACCTAGAGTCTTAATGGCTTAGTAGCTTAATTTTTCAAAATCACATTATCAAGCTCACAACTTGAGATACACTTTTGAGATTGGAGAAATGTACTAGTGTAATCATGTTGGGATCACCAGACGTAGATCAAGCTATCACAAAGATATGTCCAACCTCCATCAATGAAAATATCTTGTGGTGATGTCAAGGCTAGCGGGTTACCTTTGCAGACACTATCACTCGGATGGAACCTTTGATCATAACTCCAACTACTGGGTCAAGAGAATAGCCATTGAAGAGGGTTGGCTAAATCTATTGTAATAGGAGGTTGGCTAGATCCCCATCTACTTAGATACCCATTGAAGAAGGCTGGCTAGAGCTATTAACATAGGAGGTGGCTATGTGAGCATTCTTAGCCTTGAATGCTCAATTAGGAATGTGCTAGGACATCGTTGATAACATGCTATTGCAATCACTTGAAACACCATCACATTGGTTGCAACACTAGTGTTATAATTTACTAATATGGAGCCATCCCACAAGACTTCCAAAATATAGGTAGCTAAGAACATCTTTTTGGCTACCCTAGTATTCTCCATTATCATCTTGTGGATTGGGACTCACACCAAGTGGCCCCAACATTATAATACAAATATAAAAGCTTTGTTTGAGGTTGCAAAGATGTGGGATGGACCAAGGTTGCATGAGTTCCTCATTACTAACCTAAATGGCCTTTCACTCTCAACGACAACGAGAGGCCATAGACAAGCCACCCACTTTATCCTCAGGATACATGGATATATCTTTGATGCTATTGTTGGAATATATTAAAAGGCAAAAGAAAAACATGGCATTATAGGAAACATTCCCTTTGTCTTGGTGGAAGATGAGACAATTATAAAGAAGCAGATAAGGTAAACATACTGAAATATTTGTTCTTTTGACTTGCAAAAAATATTATCAATCAATTTTTAAGAATTTATAACCTTTACTATTTGCATCGTAGGTGGAATCTCAAAGATGATGCTCTTGTTGGATTTGATGGATACAAGTCTTTAGACCATGAATACGGAACATCACACATTATTAAAGTTGGAGAAGGAAAGGTAGGTTATGATATCATTGTTGATGTATTTGAAACTCGTATCATTGGTAGTTATACAAGAGTATTTGTCACAAATCCACTTCATGAAGCACTTCCATGCTTGGTTGTGGCTGCTCATTATACTTGTAATTGATTTGATGCAAGTTTTTATTCATAGATAGTGGATTGAAATTTTGGCAATGTGGGATGAGAAGCTCAAATCAAAAGTAGGCCCTATCATTGGATATGCATTAGATGGAGATAGTCAACAAAGAAAATTAATATTAGCTAATTATGTCAATAAGCATGTCACTCGATATGAGATTGGGTGGGATGGTTGACCTCTTTCTAGGCAAATTACTAAATGGAGAGGTTTCGAGCATGCATGATCAAGAATTTATACACACAAATGGAAAAAGCTAGTCAATATTCTCAACAAACCAAAGCATCAATTGGCTCTTGGGGATGCTCGAGTTACTTTGAATCATGTTAACATTGTTTATGATTCTTTTTCTATTGATAAATATATGCTTAAGGAAATAGATATCAGATGAGATGATCATCAAAATTGGGTTGCAATATAGAGGATATGTAGTAGGCAAGTCCAATGGTGTTTGGAAGAGCTAGCAAATAATGGAAATCGTAGAAGGAAGTGAAGCATGGTTGGAACACAAGTCTATCTTGAAGTTGATGGAGACTACATTAATGTTTTCTTGTCTCCATACTTGAGCTTGATGGATAGAGTCCGTTAGTAGCAAAAGTGGCATTCTTCTTCCAACTCTGGAGATATTGGATTTTAAAACATGCCACGTATACATTATCAAAGAATTTTACTAGTAAGGAGGCATTTTTAGATGTACAATTCTCATGCCACTTTGTTGTATTGCTCATAAAATATTTTAGAGACTTCCATTCGGATAAGATGGTTTCAATACATTTGATTGGATCTGATGTAGTTGAAATCTTTTTTAGCAAAGTTGGTAGCATGGTTGGATAAGAGCGTACTTATGACTCGATGGACATGTTGCATAGTATAGGAATCTTGAATAGTCTTTCACATTTTGAACGCAAGGAGGATGGTGTGAAATTTACTGAGTCCATAAGAAACAAGAATACCTATGGAAAAAGTTAAATCTCAAAGAGAATATGAAAGAAGCAAATCTAGGTGATTGTGAATGTGTTTCAACTTATGAAAATATCATTGATGCCTTGAAAAGGGGATTACAAAGTGCTCAATAGATTTGTGAAGATTTGCAAATGAAGCCAAAGGGTAAAGACGATAAGAAATGGGGGTTGGAGCCTTGGTCTAAGGGCTTTTTTCAGGCTTACGCCAATTCAATTCTGAAAGATTTTGATACAGATTAGGAATCTTCAGTTCTTGCAGATGATGGAATGGATTCAAAGAAGTATGCATCTACAAGTAAGATAAGACATGTAGTAGATTCTATGCTGGATGAAAATGATGAGAAAAAAAAGATAAAGTGAACCAAGTAGTGGAGCTTGAGAATAGTAGATTTCTTTTTAAGTCTACATTGGTAAGTCAACTTACTGGCAATCCCATGTTGTCCAAAGATAGGCTTACAAGGGTACAATAAGGAGGAGAAGTATCAAACTTAGACAAACATAATCTATTTGGCATTGGTTCAGATTGTGTTGTATTCTTCCAAGAAGAGAATACTAATGGGAAGATCACAAGGTCATCAAAGCCAGGCTCTTCAAAAGGTATGAGAAAAGAAAATTCAAAGTGTGGGATACTTGGGATGAGTCCAAAAGATGAGAAGAAAAGTTAGTGGTGCTTATGTGGAGTACAAAAGAGGGCTTAGTCTCTCAAGTAGACCATCGGGGGTGGAGGTTCAACTTAGATGGTATCAAAAAGCAAAGGGACTTAGGAGTTTTACATATGACTTGATAGACCTTGATATGGTGGATATTGAAAGTATAATTGCCCTTGCAAATCTCATATATGATTGTAACAATAATGAACATGGACTTGATGAAAATGATTGGAAGATCTTCAATGAATTTGTAAAGGACCGTTGAGATAGGTAAAGAGACATCACTTTTTCTCTCTTGTAATGTTGCTTGCTCCATAAAATGACTAAAAATAAAGTCTTATTAAGCTTATTCTTAGCATATTCCTTGATTTTAATTTATTGTATTTTTATCTTTGCTTCAGGAACATAACTAGTGGATTATGATGATGCATCTACGTATATGAAAATGACAATGAACTCTAGCTTAAAACAATGTTGAGATGTTGAGTAGAATGCATGGCCTAGAGGAAAATTTTGTATTTATATATTTTTTGTATAGCCATATTTACTTCATAAAATAAAATGAGATAAATTTTATATAGATGCAAATATAAAATATTGTGCTTTTAGTTACACATTCATGCAAATAATTTTGGAGTTTAGTTGTGGATTATAGAAAAAAAAAATATTTTTCCCTTCAATATAGCTATCTTTTGTAGCTACAAGTTAAACTCATATTCTTTGGGTTTTGTTAAGACTTGATATTAACTAACTGAAAATTTTTGAGTGTTTATTTCTTGCTATCTTTAGATTGTGTGTGTGTGCATTTGTTATTGATATGCTTTGTAGAAATGGCGGAGACAATTATTTAAGATGAATTAGATACAAAAGATGTAATGATATAGTCCAATGTTATCACTAAAAGACAAGAGAGATCAATATGGCAATGTATGAGAGCTCAAAGATAGTATCATGATGGTGAAATTGTATATTTTTCTATTTCTATTTTAATTTTCATGTTTAAAAGACCCACAAGGCTCACTTCTTGCTCACTTTGAAGTAGGCTTGAGCAACTAGCTTACTAGCATATGTACACCATAGCTTGTGAATTTTAGGTAATGCTAAAATATGTTAAAACTCTCTAGGATCGCTTTCTTTTTAATGAAAGCTTGAAAGTTTTGGGATCTTATATGTTATGGGGTTGTTTTAATGAGCTGATCAAGTTTAGAATGCATTTTTAGCTCAACAAACATCTGGTTGCACATTGTGCTTGCTTGTCATATCTTCTTTAGATGCGCCCTTCATGGTGTTCAGTGGTGAGAACCATTAATATGCTTACACCCTTCCATAGAATAGCTTGAAGTCGTGTCTTAACTAGTTTGTGATCAATTCTATGATAGATCTAGTGTTTTGTATCTATTACATAAGGATTTATTAAATTCTTTTATTAAAAAAAACTTACAGTAAGGGATTTATACATTATGGTAAAAAGTCACAAAAGAGTTAAGAAAATATCGCAAAATAGGTTATATAGGGATATGTAAAACATGCCATGAATGCACATGATATATAGGATTTATATATCAGTGACTGACTCGAGAGTAGATGATAACCTTTTTATCCACTTATATTCCCAAATCACCAAGTAGCTTGCATAATCAAGCTACCTCACATACTACAATGACAATATCTCTCTACTCTACCACTACACTAGATAAGGCAACTATCGATTGTTTCTTATTGCTCCAAGTAACAGTAGCACTTCCTAAGAAAAATATAAAACCATTGGTAGATCTCTTGTCTAAAATACTACTAGTCCATTTTGCATTTGTGTAATCATGCAAATCCAATGGTACACCTATATTGTAAAATAAGGCATAGTCCAATATGGACTTGATGTAGTGCAATGTGCACCACACTACATCCAAATATGGCTTCTATGGAAGTTGCATAAATTGAATTGACTCTCCAAATCAACTATATAGTTTAGGTCTAGCCTAGTGATCATCAAACACATATGGCTACCCATACTATTTTGATACATAGATACATCCTCAATCAACTCACCCTCATATGCATTAAGATTAATATTAATATCTAAAGGTAGAGAAATAGGCTTGCAATAAGCCATACAATACTTCTTCAATATATCTAAAGCATATTATCTTTGTGATAACCATATACCCTCTCAAATCTTGATTATTTATATGTTGAGAAAATAACACATAAATTTGTACTCTTTAACTTAGGAAAATTAGCTTAATTGGGATTGGAGTATAAAATGCAAGAGTATGCCATTGTAATAATCTTTTAGCACATTTGCCAGTTTCTCCATTTTCTTGGAGCTTGAGGATTCTTGTCTTTTCCACCAACATTGAGGGTGAATACTCAATGTTCATAGGAAGAGGTGGATTTCTTGTAGTAGCCTCTCATCCACGATTCTCATTCATTATAAGATATAGGCCATAAATCGATGTTGAAAGCAACAAAAATATTCATCTAAAAATTTACCCATATCATTGCCAAAACCATCAGTATATATGTCTCTACACATCCATCACTATTAGTATTGCTATTTGCGTCACAATCAGTATCACAAAAAACGTTGCTAATAGCAACACAAATAGTAACGAAGATGCGATGCTTTCGGATGTGCATACAAATGCTAATAGCAACATGTGCACTAAATTAGTGATGCTAATAGCGATTGTTACAAAGTAAAAAAAAAGGTGATTGGGTAGCATGCCTTGCCACCTTCGAGCACCGTGTATTGAACAATGTTCCATGAAGTAATTATAAATTGAGTACACAATCGTTTTCAAGACACAAACATCATGTGATGATAGGTAAAAATGGTCATTGATTGAGTATTCAAATAAACATAGATTGATGATGAAAACTCATAAAACTACATGGAATGATAGAGAGGAGAGTCCAAACCAAACATGGAAATGTATTTATAAATATCACAAAATGAGAGTCCATATACAAAGGATGAGAAATATATCCAAAGAATTCTACATGGAAAGAGCTTGCATGGATCACAAGGCTAAAAAAGAAAAGGATGTGTGCTCCACAAATCCAATGACTATTACAGCTCCTTGCCATTTGAGAGCTCGTCCCGATGCAATGGAGCATCGAACATACTCTGAATAACAAAAGATTAATCCACAATACATAATATATCACGAAAAACTAATTTCTACAAAAGAGTAAGAGGCTTGACTTACTTTTCCATCGTGCGTATACAATTTATCGATGAATGTAGTGAGACAGTGTCTCTCTGCATATCGAGTCTCCAAAGCTATAAGATTGTGATTTGTGATGGAGTGCTACAAAGAAAAAAAGTAGCATTTTTAGAAATAAGGTTACTAGTACAATTGGAACTTCAAATAAGAAAGTGAGAATAGCCAAAAGAATACTTACAAAATCCTCCAAATATGTTATATGGTTGCCACTCCCTTTATGATGCATGACCCCTACCTCTAATTGTACCCTCCTTGCCTCCCATTGTTGCCGCCATTGTCCTAGAGATTCTACGGCCTCCTCTCTAAGCCTCCATCGATCCCTTGTATCCAACTACTTGGACTTTGATGTGCCACTCTTAATTGCCTTTGTGTGCATCTGACCATCTATGTGATATCTATGTGCACATACAATCCATCATCCATCCTGTGGAAAACCTCTATGTTTGTCATAGGTACCAAAAACTCCTTATGCTAGGATGCTACCACATAGTCCTTACTTCCCTCTAATATATAAAATATTGTCTAAATAGGTGTTGGCACAACTCTCTCATGCAAGCCATCACCCTCCTCTCATTATTCATGATCATGACACTTATTTTTCCATCTATGAGGTATCCATACCTTGCTAGGATATGTCTAAGGTGCATCCTACATGTGTGTGAGTAAACTCCTACATGCGTAAGTGATCTATGTGTGCAACTTGGGTAAGTTACTTGTGAATATATGTGTGCATAATGTGGGTTCAAAATAAGGTGTTTTAAAAATATCATTTTTATACATTTTTTACATCATACAGAAGGGTATAATATAAAGGGGTTATTTTAAAATTCAATAGAAAATGGTTATGTTTTATTAAAAAATAATTCATAGATAAGGATATTTATAAATAGGCGTTGAATGCACGTGATGAAGAGGATATACATATAGTAACTTCCTCGAGGTGTGCGAATGATCTATGTGTGGGGGTGAACTCCTATGTGTGCGAGTGATCTATATGTGTAATTGAACTCCTATTTGTACGAGTGACCTGTGTGTGAGTGATTTATGTGTGTGAGTGAACTAATGTGTGCAAATGATCTATGTGTGCGAGTAAACTCCCATGTGTGTGAGTGATCTATGTGTGCGAGTGAACTCCTATGTGTGCGAGGAAACTCTTATGTGTACGAGTGAACTAATGTGTATGAGTGAACTCCTATGTGTGCGAGTGAACTCCTATGTGTGCAAGTGAACTAATGTGTGCTAGTGAAATGGACGGATGTGTAGGAGTTAGGGTTTATATGTGTGGGAGTTAGGATTTGGATGTGAAAGAAAAATAAGGGTGTGTGAGTTAGGGTGATGGGTGTGAGTGAGAGTGAATTGGTTAGGGTTAAATGTGTGTTAAGGTGAGTGACGTGTGAGAAGGGGTGGGAAAAGAGTGTGGTGGTTGTGTGCGTGTTTGGGGTACTGGGAATGGGAATGGGGTGTGGAGTATTCTACTTCTTTCCTCCCCTCTTCCTTCACTATCTCCTCTTACATATATCCCTTGTTCCTTCCCTCTTCTACGTTTCCTTTTTTGTTTGTCTCCTTCCTTCACACATCAATGATGCACAAGCTTCAAAAGATAGCCACAAGAGTAAGCTATGTGTTTGATTAGTTGTCAATCATGAATACATATGCAACTGATCATCACAAGGGCAAGAAAAATAAACCATCATTTGCAATGTTACCACATTAATTGTCCAAGCAAGAAGGGCTTGAGTTTTGCGTTTTGTGTTTGAGATTTGAGATTTGAGTTTTTTGTGTGTTTTTTTTAAAAAGTTTTGTTTTGTGTTTTTTCCTACCCTAACAATGCCTATCTTCACAATCTCAATCCAATGAATCGGCTCCTTCCGATTCGGCCTTCACAACCTAACCGAATGGGTTTTGGAATGCCAGCCACAAATGTGGACGATTGAAACCCCATCTATCCCATCTACACCCATGCATAGCCTCCTATTCCACAACATAGTAGGAGTGTGAGAACCTTGGCAGTTGCACCATCCTAGGTCCAAGAAACAGAACCAAAATATTGAGCCTAATGTACCAACAATTGAGACTTTGAATGGACTTCTATTGTTTCAAAAGCTACAACTTACATTGGTGATAATCTCTCACCTTGCTTGTCAACACTCCACTCTAACTATCCAAGCATCCTCCTCTCCAACCCAAGAAAGCAAGAACACAAGACTAGCTTCGAGTTGTAGCAAACTCACCTAACTTATCTTTCGAAGGCTTGAAGATAGTTCCACGATCACAATCAACACAATCCAATGTCGTCGCTCCTTCACATCCACCATCGAGCACAACAATGAGTCAAAAAGCTAGTACAAATGACAGGAAAATTAAGACGATAGTGAACAACTTCACTTCCCTCAATCCCTTGCTCAACACACCTCTCACTCTCTCCCTCTCAATCACTCTCAACACAATGGAAGCAAGATGATAGAATGGAAAGATAAGATAGAAAGCTTGAGTTGTCACATTGATAGAGCTTCCACATCATCTACGTGCCAAAAGGGGTGAATCCAACTAAGACCTCCCATCCTTATATAGACCAAGAATTAGGGTTAGGGTTGGGGTTTGTGCCCCTTTTGCATTTTGTGTTTAGGGTTTGCACAACTATGAATTAGGGTTTACACCCTCTCTCTTGGGTATCATGCCCAGTTAGTGGGCTCTAGATCGGTCAAACCTTGAAGCATGCTTCAACCTTAGCCTAAATAGACCAAGCCTATGCTAATCTAATCACAAATCCATGTGTGCAACCCACGTAACACTTGCGGGTGTAAAAAATATAACTACGATAGATAAATACAATGTGCATGGGAGTGAGCCCAGCTCTCACAAAGGAATACATCCATGATAATATGATAATGTCCATGAGTACAAAATAATACATAAGTGCCCAAAATAATACATTGAAGCTCCTCAAAATAAATATCCACTAAAAAATAGTGTTCCAGCCCTTGCGCTTTTGTTGCCATCTCAAAATATTGTTAACATCCTCTGTTTTCCTCTCACCTTGGGATTGTGTGCCATTTCTGATTTTTTGGCTTTTAAGTCTTGGTCTTCCAAGGGTGTAATAGAGATAAAGGCTTCCCTTCATTCCTCTTTGAGTGACATGAGCTATGGGGTGAGAGACTACTCTATCATTCCCACAAGAGCAATTATTGAGTTGAGCCTTTATGGGTCTTCATCGATAATGCTACCTCCCTCAGTGTTGCTGCATGGTCCCTACCATGAATGACGCGTGTAGTGGTAAGCTATAGTACCTCATTCTACAACTACGACACTTAGCATGTTAGCGATCATTCACATTGACCATGTACAAGCCGAGCCAAGTGTTTCTAACCCTACCCTTACGTCTATATGTGTATGCCATGTCATAAGTGTGGGGACATTAAGGTCCAATTGTTTGTCTATATATATAGGCCCTATATAGTTCCAATTGTTTGTCCATGTATAGTCCATGTATAGGCCCTTTTGGTTGTCATTTCTTGATTTTGTAGGGTCCTAAGTGTGGGGGCACGTGCATGCGCATTCATTTTCTATAAATCCACGAGAACACCCTTCATGGTTGACCACTTGCTAATAATTTTTTCCACACCCTACTAGGGTCTCTATCCCACCCATCCATCATGTCACACCCTAACTCCAAGAATTTTTCATTTTCTTGTTCGCTATGCTCTTCTTTGCGAGATTTCCATGTGAACACATCGTAAGTTCCCTAGAACAGAAATCTAACCTTACAATCATGTTTGTCCTTTGCACTTGATCTTTTTCGTTTTACAATCCTCTAATTCGAGCAACGGTTCCTTAGTTGTTAATTTTTGATGGATTTTATGTAAATAACTATGTTTCTATGAGAACGTACCACTCCAACCTTCCCCCTCCCGGGGTCATTTCAATGCATGGATTGGATGTTATTAATTATTGTGTGTTTGAGGATATTTTCTTACATAGTTTTTTCTATTTTACATGTGAACATGGTTTATTCTCATCATCATTGATTTTTTATTGGATTTCCTTAAGTGGCATGCCAAACTAGTCATTTTTCTTTTTTTCTTTTTGTACTTCATTTGAGCACATCATTTTATGTAATTTAATTTTTCAATGTGTTTTTGTACGCATTTTTGCTCTTTTTTCCATGTAAATGCATATTGCTGCCACCGAAACCACATTTTAACTTAGCCACCCTATTTGATGCTTTGCCATCAATATTTTTCTTTTTTACTACACTTTGTTTCAACCAATGTATCTTCTCGAATTAATTTCTGTTTTGCTTTTCATATGCGTTTTGATGTTTTTCCTCATGTGAATGCCATGGTTTGTTCTTAGACCTGCATTTTGACTAGATAGTACTCAACAGCTTGTCACATTGGCCATTTATCCTTCTCTCTACACTTCATTCCAATCTACAGATTTTTCATTATTAATTTTTGACCATGTTTTCAGGTGCATTTTTTGCCCTTTTTCCATGTGAACACTTGTTTTTGTCACCGCACACATTATTTGAGTTGTCCCATTTGTTCCCTTTGTCACTCTACTCACTTTTTCTTTTTTCTACACATCACTCCGATGCCCAAATTTTTTGAAATTAAATTTTTGTGAATTTTGGGAGCGTCGCCCTTGTATAAACGCTCACTTTTTGCCTCGTAATGCATGTCATCATGATTGTCATGTCACATTCAATCTGCCCGTACTCTCCTTGCTCTCGTCTAATCTCAACATTTCAAATTTTTTTATCTTGCCTTGTGCTTGTGCATGAGATGGGGCAACACCCGTGATTCATTATTTAAAAGAAAAAATTAAACAAAACCAATCCCAAAGGGAAACAAAAAAAATCTCCATAGTTCGTTTTTCTCTTCCTTGTTCTCTTCCTCCCTTTTCTCTTCTTCTCTCTTTCCTTCTTTCTACTTCTTCTCGTTCTCCTTCTTCTTCTCTCCTCCTTCTCTTCCTCCTCCTTCCCATTCTCCCTCACTCTTCTCTCCCTCCTCCTCCAACCTCCTCTCTCTTCCTCCCTTCTCCTCCTCGAGCTTCTTCTTTCTTGCCGCTGGTGGCTTTGAGGTGCTGCCCACCTGCAATCTGTCGCTCATTGCTTTGTGCTCCTTGCCCTCTACCCTTCACCGTTGCGTTGCCCACCATCCTCCTTTCTCCTCCTCTTCCTTCCTAACCTCCCTTCCACTCCCACTCCTGCCACTCCACAATCCTTACCCCCATTCCTACCCCACCCTCCTAACTCGCCCCTTTCCCACCCCCCTTTTTACACCTCATTCCTAACCCCCAAATTCCCCTTGTCCCTCGGTCTCCCTTCTCTTGACTTGTTTCCAACCCCTATTCAATTTTCCCCTTTTCCTTGGGTTTTCCACCTACAACCCTCCCCTCCTTTGTTGTGGCTCCCACACCACCTCACGCATCTCCTGCCTCCATCGTCCCCCTATTCATAGGCCACCATCTTGTGGCTGCTCCTTGTGGTTTGTACACATGCATGAGTGTTAGCTATTGCTCACATGCAGGACTGCAACCAATTTCCTATGGGTTCCATGCCAAGCTAGTGTTTGCGTGCATATTCTCGTATTCGGGCTTGCGTAAGTGGTTAAAGAGTTGATGTTCACACACGAGAAAGCACGTGTGTCTTTATCGTGTTACAGAGCTTGCACAGCTAATGTTCACAAGCAACGTAGCGGATCTAGGTACATGCCTTCCTATAATAAACACATACATTTTTCAAAAATTAATAAAAAAGATATTGCAAATCCTTTTAAAGAAAAAATTATTTAAAAATCCTAAGAAATTGCAAAAAAATCCAAAAAATATACAAACAAAGTTGAAAATTTTGGAATATTCTATTCAAATTAAAATCTAAACTACAACAATATAAAAGCTAAAAAAACCGATAAATTTCCTAACAATTCAAAAAACTTGCCCAAAATTATTGTAAATTTTTGAAAAAATATAATGTCCAATCATGTTTACATTTTGAGTTGAGAAATTAAAACTTTGCATTTTTAAAGAAAGATATCAACACATATACCAACAATCAATAATTATTTTATACAAATACACACACAGACACACGTAGAATTGACAAAAAATAAAAAACCAACACATCCAAGAAAAGAAACAACATAAAAACAAAATATAGGTCATATTTCTTTTCTTTTTCCTCATGTGACAAATTGGCATATTGCTGGATTGCATTTTCTGCAAGGACATGGTTGTCATTTCAAGAGTGTTCATTCAAATTAGGGTGCACTCACATATCCATTTAGGTATCAATTTTCTCTTTTTTTAAATTGCACACCAAACCACAATAATTGCTAAAATGAATCAATTCATCACTTTTTTTACATGCATCCCATAATCAATACACATTCATTAAAAATGATAAGGAACCACTTGTTCACATTGCATACGTGTCTTGCACTAAACACATACCTTAATCTTTCATAAAATAAACTACCTGTCACTCATGCACATGTTGGCCAAAAAGTGCTACCCATACACTAATTTTTAATTAATGAATTCTACATTTAGAAAGCTTATGAGTCAAGATCCTCATCATTCAATGGCTCAACTTAATAAAGGTTGTAAATGGCAATTAAGGAATCATCACTTTTAAAAAAGGATTGAACACTTAATAACAAATTTCACCCATTTATAATAATCTATAAAATACACATGACATTACAATTTAATCCATATGCACTGCACCTCTTTCACCTAATTAAGGAACATGTTGTGGGGTTTGAGTGATGTAGTTTTCTAGTGAGTCTCTGTCTAGCTATTGCTTGATATGGGGATTAGGGTGCTTGTCTATTGCATCTCATGAAGCTTTCACTTGCATGAGTGTGTAGGTCATGTAAAATTATCCCATAGGACTTTGGATTGTTTGGGGAAGTTGGTCATTTCATACCCACGTAGTTCTTTGGTTGAAAACTTTTCCAGGTTTTGTTTTCTATTTTTAGGCATATTTCTATGTGCCTATGTGGAATGTGTGTTATGGGAATACCTAAATGGCACTTAAATCCATCCAATATGTTCGTTTGATCTATTGAGATTATTTTCCACTCTTGAAATTGAACCTTATTATTAAGGCTAGCCTTTCCAATTTTGTGATTCTTTCATTGCCACCGATTCTAGATGATCTTGCTTTGTGTGATGAGTTCTTATCCTCTTATAGCAAGTGTGTTGTTTCTATCTAAGATAACAATGTTACAACAATGACACCTCGTGGCTTGGGGAAGGCTTTGTCTCTTCCTTTTCATGGAGAGGTCTTTCTAGCTTGATTGTGTCTTTTTATCACTTCAATTGCTAAATTTGTGCATAAAGATACATCATTTTTAAATTTTCACATGAAAGAATTGTGCATAATATTAAGCAAGCAAGAAATGTTAGTGGTCTAAGCACCAATGTTATTGAACATAGCCAATGCCACTATTTTGATTGTGATCATCATCTCCTAAATTGTATTTGACATCAAATTAATTAATATAATGTTTATTTAAAAATATCACTTAATTAATTATTTGTATTGGGAAATATCATTACCAATATTTGAGCAATAAGGCCATGCACATTAATAGCACCCGAATTGATGCACTATTTAGGACCTTCATTTATGAGTAAAAATGATTAGCTCAAGTCCATGCACACATCACCTCAATTTCTAAAGCCATTGGTCTTAGCTAAACACACATTTGGAGGCAAAGGTAATGTTTTTGATAACTTGAGGACAATGTATTAGCATTATGTATAGTAGGTGGTTAAACATTGTTTTTGGTGGAAGATTTGCCATTGTCACCTCAACTAGGACTAGCCATCACCTTGAATATTAGTCTTTGAATCAAAAAAATAGATTAGCATACTTGTGGGGGTAAAAACACATTTGGGAAATCTTTGATCCAAGACCTATCTATCATCCATCATCCAAGGAGGAGTACCTAACTATTCAGCTTAAAAAGGAAGCCAAATGTGTAATCACCTTGAACTATATAAGTTGCTCACCTCAGTTGCTAGTTCTAGGGGTCAAGTCCTTGCTACTAGAAATCAACATTGTGATTACAAGCACCCATAGTTAATATATGAGTACATATGATTGTAACACCTCAAAGATGAGAGAGAATGCATGTGTGTGTGTGTGATAAACATGGACTCATTACCTCTCTCTATAGTATTACTTCAATAATATTGCATCAACTTAGTCTTTATGTTATATATATAAGTAGCATGATACATCCTCACTTTAACCATACTTGATCTATTTGAGAATATTTATCACACTTCGATGAACAAAAATTCTATACATGTGCTCAATATTCCTAATGCCAGGAGGCATATTCTACGGTGGATTCCGTGAGGTTTTGCAGTGGATTTTGTAAAATTATATTTGTTGTCAGGGCTCATACACAAGGTGGATTCCTTGTGTGAAAAGTCGATGGGGACGCCTATCCTTTTCGGACATCTTGTTAATTTAATGTGCAAGTGGGTGATTCCATAGCAGGTGATTCTGCAAAATACATATTTAAATTAATGGACATTTATGAGTTTAGAGTGCGCACTTGTAATAAATGAAGGTTAGGATCGAGTTCTAACCAATTTATTTATTTTGTAGCTGAAGATTGCTAGGTATTCACTTTTGTCAGTTTAATTTTATTATTTTCTAACAATTGTGAATGCTTCAGTTGATGTGTAGAGCAGGCAGCGGTGGCGTTGGGAAGCACTGGGGCAATAGTGTGTATTCAAGTTATTTAGAAGAAATTATCATTTTTGATGGGCGCGCATCTTAGGTGTGGCGCCAATATTTATTTTGATGCACTTAGTTATTGAAGCACCTGACATTTATTTATTATTTTGTATGCGCATGGACGCATGATTTAAATATTTGTTATTGGACATTGTATTTGGGCACAGCCAGACTCTTTGGGCGCCCAATTACTTTAATTTTTTAGTGGGACAAAAGCAAACACAAAAGCTAAAGCGTGCTGATTGTAAATTGGGCTATTTTTTGAGCTTGGAGATGAATAATATATAAAATACATGCTTTTTGGAGCACTCACACAAGGCATGGGGGGAGATTGTACCCAATTAGTCTTTTGCTTCATGTTGTGGACGTCTTCTCTCTTGTTTTTTGTGCAAAAGTAGAGTTCTTTTGTTCTTGGGGACCTTCCAGTGCTTGCTACACACGCATACAACATCCGATCTGTGCAGCAGTGGTATCAAAGCGAAGCTGAGATAGAGGGCTTCCAATTGCTTATCATCTCGCGCGAAGGTGGAGCTCCTAGAACGATCGAGCTCTACAGTCATTCTCGTGGCAATCTGTCAATATTAGCATGTTCATTTGGTGGTGAAGAACCCCCTGCTATGCTATTGGATCACGAAGGACCGGTCTCTATAGGTGGAGGACCACCTGGGAAGCTCCTTTGCAAGTCTTCTTCTTCTTAGAAAGAACATACAAGAATTTTAACCAAGTTAGAGTTTAAGAAGCTCAACAAAGCTTAGGAGAAGCTTTAGCCCTACAAAATTTGATTATCAGCGGGCAACAATATGTACTGAAGGTCGCCGTTGTCACCAAAAAGCTACTGCTGTCGTGTCGTGATTGATTTACGGAGGTCATGTTTTTTTTTCATTCTATTGGAGATTAAGCTAACTAAAGCTTAAAGCCTACTAAGTTACAAATGTTAAATTCTCAAGATTCAACCTCTTCCATAGTGGCTGTTCGCATCCAGTTATTCCTAAACAGGTTTTGACTTCCGTCAAAGCCCCTGTTCACACCTATGGACTGACAGAGTTCAATTCCAGCAAACAAGATTGCTACACACAGACTGCACGCACGAATATCCTTTTGGAAGAAGATCGTGACATCAATTTCAACGTCCACAAAGAAGAAATATTGCAAAAAGCCATTTAAAAAAAAGCCTTGTAAACCCGACTTTGAGCTACGCTCATCCCGCTAACAAGATTTCGAGTATGTAAGGTCTTTTGGAATTTTGCAGGATGTCTGATCAAACCATGGAAGATTTTATGGCTGAAGATGATCTACCGGAACCAATGATGGAGCAAAAACTGGATCTGATTATGATGCAGCTTCAAGAGGAATGAAGAGCACATCAAACTTTGCAAGCTCAATTGGCCAATCCGCAATGATCTACCGCCGACCAAGATGGACCACAATCCGAAGATCTTATACGACATACGATCGATGCGACACTTGAAGCGCAATCTAATCGGAAAGAAACAAAGATAAGTAAAATAAATTTCAAATTTCATATTTTCAATGGGTCACGCGATGGAAAGATTGCACTTGCTTTTATCAATCAATTTGATGATTATTTCCATGAAGAATAGTATGCTGAGAAATACAGAATTAAGTATGTCACTAATCATCTAGTGGACAGAGCATCCCTATGGCGGACCATTGTCTGCAAAAGTATTGATTGTCCTACTACTTGGGAGACTTTCCAAAAGAAATTTTTGCAGAATTTTTTTCCACCCCAATTCCATGAAAAAGCAATCAAACAATGGGATCTTCTATAACAGAGGGATCATGAGCCTATTTCACAATATACCAAGCGTTTTTGGAATGCTTTATTACAACTTCGAATGATGGAAGATGTACCTAAGGCAACCCATAAACGCAAGTTTATGTCTAGCTTACTTGGACATTTTTATGCGGAGGTGAACATGTTCAAGCCAACGACTCTCGAAGATGCAATTTCCTTGGCCCATGACACTGAAGACAAAATTCGAGGACGAGAGAAGCGACCACAAAAATTTCAAACTAATGGTAACTTTGGTTCAAAACAATTCAATTCAAATTTTCGAAGATTCAATCAAAATCGTTTCATTCCATCTTCATTCCGTTAATCTTGGACACGACCCCCTGCTTTACCATCAAACACAAATCCAAATCCTAAGCCATCTTTCTAGCCAAATCCCAACATTCCTAAACTTCCCGCTATTACCAATAATGTGTCTAAAGCCAAACCCATAGTCTGTTACAAATGTCATCAACTTGGACATCTAGCGACGAATTGTCAATCCAAAAAGCCAATTGTACACATCAATTATTTGGGAGCGACAAAAGATGAAGAACATGAAGAAATGCCAGATTTCACGAAAGACGATGACGATATCGGTACTACTTCAAATACTTTACCAGGTATGCCAAATTCCCATTCTTTATTAACGATGAAATATCTCTGTGCATGGTAAAGAAAATATTGTTTTACATGATGATGGGAGCACACATGACTTTATTTCTACAAAATTGGTCAAAGAATTGAATTTACATACTGTCTCTACTCATTATTGCATCAAGGCTACATTCTTAGGTACTAGATACAATGGAGCACAAGAAGTGCATGACTTAGAAATTAAAATTGGTGACTATGTTGAATGTAGAAATTTCTTAGTTGTGCCTTTACAATCTAGTGACATTATCTTAGGAATGCCTTGGAGTCATCAGTATAATCCTGATATAGATTATTCCACGCATTCAATGAAGATTCATTCTAATGGGAAACAAATCACATTGCATGGTATGTACACTTTCGATAATTTTTCATTGCTTAGTCATACATAGGCTAAACATGCATTACAAAAAGGTAGAAAATCCTACTTAATATGGGTGAATGAAATCAAAGCTAAAGAAAATCAGATGCATCCTAGGCACGCACAATTTCTTTCACAATTTCAAGATTGTTTTGCTGCTGCTGACTTTCCACCTGGCTTACCACCTATACGTCTCGAAGATCACAAAATAGACCTAATTCCTAGATCACAACCACCATGTAAAGCACCATATAGACATAACCAAATTGAATATAAAGAAATTCAAGCCCAAGTTGAAGAATTGTTAACCCGAGGACTCATTAGACCTAGTAGTTCTCCATTTGGTGCACCTGTCCTATTAGTGAAGAAGAAAAGCAATACCTATATGATGTGCATTGATTATCGTGCCCTAAATAAGATCACTGTAAAGAATAGATATCCGATTCCTAGGATAGATGAACTTATGGACAAACTACAAGGATATGCAATATTTAACAAGATAGATCTTAAATCTGGATATCATCAAGTACGATTGGACACATCTGATATTTTCAAAACTGCATTTAGAACACAATTTGGACACTATGAATTCCTTGTTATGCCTTTTAGTTTAACTAATGCACCAGTCACATTTAGTCATATGATGAATCACATATTTTTAAATGCACCAGTCACATTTAGCCGTATGATGAATCACATATTTTTGAAGCATCAACATTGTGTCATTGTTTTCTTTAATGACATATTAGTTTTCAGTAAGAATGAAAAGAACATTATGAACATTTATATCTAGTTTTCAAATTATTGAAAAAGAGAATCAATTATATGCTAATCTTGAAAAGAGTGAATTTTTCCAAACACAAATTGAATACCTAGGACATATTGTTTCATCTGAAGGTATTAAAGTTGACCCTAAAAAGGTAGAAGCAATTTTGAATTGGCCGATACCTAAAAATGTTCACGAATTACGTTCTTTCTTAGGTCTTGTTAGCTTTTACAAAAAAATTATGAGAAATTTTTCATTGCTTGCATTACCTTTGACAAAATTATTAAAGAAAGGCATTGTGTATCATTGGTTAGACAATCAACAAAAGTCCTTTGATTTACTAAAACATGCTTTAACTCATGTTCCTGTATTGCAATTTCTTGACTTCAATAGACTATTTTTCCTAACTGATGCGAGTGGATCTAGAATAGGAGCAGTCCTTATGGAAGATTCCCATCCCATAGCCTACTCTAGCAGCAAACTTAAACCCTCTAAACTTAAGTATTCTACTTATGATAAGGAATTGCTAGTTGTAGTACAAGCTTTACGTTAATGGAAACACTATTTAATGGGATCTGAATTCATGATCAAAACTGACCAACAAAGCATTAAACATATCCTTAGTCAACCACAAATATTTGACCGACACATTAAATGGGTTGCTTTTATTCAAAGTTTTCATCCACTCATACAAAATAAACCCAAAAAAGAGAATGTTGTTGCCGATGCTTTAAGTAGAAGACAGACTATTCATAATATCTATGTGATATCTTTTGACTCTCTTCTCCCTATGAAAGATACCTACGACCAAGACACTAGTTTTCAAACTGATTGGAATAAATTAGTTGCAAATAACTGGATTCCAATTGATTCATTGTCTTACGCTGATGGATTTATGTTCTAAGAAAAAAGATTATGTGTAACTGTTCCATTTCGATCATTTGTTTTGCATGAAATTCATTGTCCCCCATACCAAGGCCATAACAGAATTATTTCTACTTTGCGTACACTGATCGAAGATTTTTATTGGCCACACATGGAATCTGATGTATCTAACTTTGTATCTGAATGTTTAATTTGCCAAAGAGTTAAATGATACCATGGTAAACAATATGGTTTATTAATGCATTTACCAATTCCAGAACGACCATGGGAATAGATCTTAATAGATTTTATCATTGGTTTGCATAACACTAAAGCTAATCATGACATGATTTGGATTATTGTCGATATATTTAGCAAACAAGCATATTTCATTCCATGCAAGAAAACGTTAACTGCATCTCAACCTGCTCAATTGTTTTTGAAAACTGTTTTTACTAATCATGGTTTGCCAAAAGTTATTATTTTTTACCGTGATTCTAGATTCAATAATAATTTTTGGATTACATTGTTTGCTAATTTAGAAACAAAGATTAATTTTTCATCTGCATTTCATCCTAAAACAAATGGGCAAATAAAAACTACTAACATTACCATTTTAGATCTTTTGCGTGCATATACAATTTCAAAACCACAAACATGGGATACACATTTACATTTACTTCAATTTGCATACAATAAGACACCACATACAGCTACACAGAAAGCACAATGTGAAATTATTTATGGATATAGATTACCTACACCTGTTACATCATTGTCAATCAAAGTTCAAGCTGTTGATGATATTGCTAACATGCATACTACTATTTTTTATGAAGTTAAAGATATGATTGCCAAAGCCCAACAATCATACACAAAACAAGCCAACAAGAAAAGAAAAGCTATGAGTTTCAAAGTTGATGATTATGTTTGGTTAGCTATTGAAAAGCAAAGATTACAAAGTATTGACAAATACCCTATTGTAAAGTTAGCTCCTAGATTTTATGGACCTTTCAAGATTATTTACAAAATCAATGACAATGCATTTAAACTAGAATTACCACAACACTGGAAAATCCACAACACTTTTCATATTAGTTTGTTACGACCTTTTAGAGGCCAATTACATGTACATCCTGTCTATGAAAACCCTCATTTGCTAGAAGAAGAAACTGAAATCCTTGAACCTGAAACTATTCTAGATACTGACTTTATGACCACTAGAACTGGCCGTAGATATTCTAGATATTTGGTTAAGTTTAAAAATCATCCTGTTGAAGTGGCCCAATGGATGCACGCTCGAGACCTAAGTGCTTACCCTTCACTGCTGGCTCCACATTGAGCTAATAGCAATTGAGGACCATTTCTATCCCACCCCGGGGATATGATGCTAGGAGGCATATTCTACGGTGGATTCCATGAGGTTTTGCGATGGATTCCATAAAATTATATTTGTTGCTGGGGCTCATACAAAAGGTGGATTCCTTGTGCAAAAAGTCAATAGGGACACCTGTCCTTTTCGGGCGTCTTGTTAATTTAATGTGCAAGTGGGTGATTCTGCAAAATACATATTTAAATTAATGGATGTTTATGAGTTTAGAGTGCGCACTCGTAAATAAATTAAGGTTAGGATTGAGTTCTAACCAATTTATTTATTTTGTAACTGAAGACTGCTAAATATTCACTTTTGTCGGTTTAATTTTATTATTTTCTAACAATTGTGAATGCTTTAGTTGATGTGTAGAACAGGCACGGTGGCGTTGGGAAGCACTGGGCGATAGTGTGCATTCAAGTTATTTAGAAGAAATTATCATTTTTGATGGGCGCGCATCTTAGGCGTGGCGCCAATATTTATTTTGACACACTTATTTATTGAAGCGCCTAACATTTATTTATTATTTTGCATGCGCATGGATGCACAATTTAAATATTTGTTATTGGACATTGTATTTGGGCACAGCCCGACTCTTTGGGTGGCCAATCGCTTTAATTCTTTAGTGGGACAAAAGTAAACACAAAAGCTAAAGCATGCTAATTGTAAATTGGGCTATTTTTTGAGCTTGGAGATGAATAATATATAAAATACATGCTTTGTGGAGCGCTCACACAAGGCATGGGGGGAGATTGTACACAATTAGTCTTTTTCTTCATGTCATGCAAGTCTTCTCTCTTGTTTTTTGTGCAAAAATAGAGTTCTTTTGTTCTTGGGGACCTTCTGATACTCACTACGCACGCATACAGCATCCGATCTATGCACTAGTTTTAATTACACATTGACAATGTGAATAAAATGTTTGTCTAATCAATCATGTATATCTAGAGTCTATACCCATATGTCAATAAAAATTATTGACATGTTAACCACCAAAAGTTATTAGATTTGAATGTGTAAAGGAGTTCTATGTTTTTCAAATTATATGATTAATAATAGCATATAGAATAAGGAAATCAATGTAGCTTTAGATAAAGCATGAGATTTCAATGTCAGTATTTTGAAGAATAAGATTGAATTAGTTTTGAAATTGGTAACATTATAAGAAAATGTAATCTTGTGAGTCATCCACAAGTTGTAGCAATGAATGGTACTTTGTTTATGGAGATATTCTTTTGTAATCTCACCCTTTTCATTTTAATAATCTTATCCATAGGCATCCTACTTAATATTCTACAAGTAGGATTCCATTGATATTTTCAAGTATTATCATAATACTATATCTCACAATTTACATGTAGAAGATATGGATAAAGACTCTTGGTTCTTCTTCTCTTCATATTTTATGATCATTAATATTATGAATGCATGATCTTTGTTTAATGTCATATTGCTGCCTTGGTTATTCTTTACTGGAAGAGAGCCTTATAGTACCTAAAGTCACAAACATGTTTCCATGAGAGGAGACATTTAGGAGATGAGTTTCCTTAATAATTTATTTTCCTTATGTGCTTTCCTTGTGCAATGAAACTATAATGTCTTTTGAGCCCTCCTTTTATTAGGGGTTATCATGACCTTTCAATATTATAACCCTTGAACTTCCATCGCTACTGACTTTGACCTTTCATTATCTAGAGATTTGCCACATCATAATATTTGGATACATTGATGTCTATATTCATTATATGAAAAAATGGTTTTAGCATATTTACATGTTTCAAACTTCTACAATCTTTGTGAATTTTATATCTAAACTTAGATAGAGTACACGGTAGGTAAACATAAATCCCTATCAATGATAATAACATAATGAAGACAAAGATTATTCTTGGAGTTGTGGTGGTAACATGTATGCTTTCTAAAATTCTCTCTATGTGATGAACTTACCGAGCCTAGAATGCAATGAAATAGCTAATCTATTTCTTGAAGGAAACAATATTAAAAGGACCAATACTACTTGATATGAGCTAGGAAATATGTTCTAAATTTAGACATAAGATAGCACCCATTGAATACATTTAGGAGTTGCATTCATGTCCCTTTTTAATGCAAAAGATAGCAATACCTTAAAAGATATATTTAGGTATCTATGTGGCATTTTTAGGGGGCTGATTTGTGAATACATTTGGGACTACTAAAGCTTTTTCCCGCATTAAACTTCCCCTGAGTTTTCTATAGATGTTACTTTTGGAGATATATGTTGCATGTTTACCTTGTGTATTCATTCTCTATTTGCCACATTTGACTGTTTTGTGATTGATTTTGAGAGTTTTGGGATGAGATTTGATGAGTTACATATCTTTCATTAGTTGATTGTGGTTTTTTTTTTAAAAAAAAAAATGTTTTGATGTGTTTGATTGATACTTGTTGGGTTATAATTGCTTATGTTTGCTTATAGTCACCGCTTTGCATCTAGAGGGAGGCTTTATTGAGGCAAAGAAAAGTGCAAAAATGGACAATTTCAATGTTAATTGGGAATATGGCTTTCTAATTTCTATCAAGATGTGACCTAATTGATGGTGCATTTCTATTGTAGGCCAATGCTCCTCTATTCCATGCAACATTATCCCGAGTCTCAAAAGAATTGTTTGTTTTCATGCAAAATCGGCAAGGCAACGATGTAATGCCTTGGTGTCACAATTCAACATATACTTCAATGTCTTGAGATTGCTACCCAAGTATGAATTGACATTGAACTCACTGCCTCCTTGCACTTAGAACTTCTTTCCACCTATTTACTTGGAAATTATATTCGAATATGGAGTACATTGGAAGATCCAAGAGAGATCATTATGGACCTGTTTTGATACTTCAGATTCATCAATGTAAGACCCACCCTCTCCAACTTACATCTCTTAATTATTTGGCATTCATCAAGCTTGATTTAAAAAAATCCAAGGTTAAAATAAAACTTGGCAATTAAAGTTGGCATGAACTTAGGTAGAAAGAAATGTACCAAATTGAATCCTCAATGCTATATTACAAGAAGCTAGTACCTTTCAAGCACTACACCTTATAGAAATGAGCCATGCTAGCATTGTAATTTAACTAGGTCAACAAAAATATTATTGAATTCATCGTAGTAATAAGAATTTATATTTTCAGCTTTAGTTCCCTCACTTCCATTTTGTTAGTGATAAAGTAAGAACCTAGGAAGAAGATATATTTTAGTGTAGAATTATTAATAGTATATTATCACAATGACATAGATATAAAAGGGGTGAGACATGTAAATTTTCACATCTTTGACAATAATACAATTATTATCTTCCAACATACCTCCTTATTCACAGCTTCCATGGCTTCTCTCTCTCTTCTTTCCTAACTTTCTATTATTTCTCTCTCCTTGTTGCTCTTTTCTCTCCACACTACTCTTGTTTCTCTTATCTCTCAGCTCTCTCCTTGACAAGTGGTATCGGAGCTTCGGCTTTTGATCCATTTAATTTTCTCATTTTCAGACATATTTTCTCCAATTTTTCACCATTTAATCCTGGAGAGTAGATATAAGAGCCACATGGAAAATACTTATACTTGGAGCATAAACTAATCTTGAAGCTTTGACAAAGATCTTGGAGAGTTTTAGCCAAACCGTCGCTAAAATGGTAGACCGTGCATCCATTACATGCTATTTTGAAGGTAACTTATTAAAATGAAGGTTAACTGGACTTAGGAGAATAATAAACTGTGGTTACTTTTCAAAGAGAGGTTTCTCTTTCCCCTTTCTTTAATATATTGTCAAGCTTTCATGAAGTTTTCAGTAGATATCTTCTTGTTCTTCATTGATTTTTTCTCCCCTTCAATAATGGTATGTATAATGGCTTTCCAGACTTCAAACTCTATTGGTACCATGCCATTTTGTTGATTGTGTGGACAAGCATGTGTGCAGAGGTCAACATATGCAAATGCAAATGGGAACCAAGGATGCTAGAGAGAAAGCACAATCAAAGAGTGAACCATCAATCCCACTTCAGCCACCTAAAATTAATGGTTAGAGTCAAGTATTATTGGACAAAGAGACATTTCAAATAGTCAATATGAAATAGGAGAGATTTCACAAAAAATGCATGAAGACTACTTGGGCGATATGAATAGTGCCAATCCCCAATCTAATGGGTTGAAACATGATCAGCCCATTTTGGGACATCAATCTTTTCATGAGAGGGAATTGAAAGATAAAATAATTTTGGTAAAGTATCTTCACCATTCAACGTAGAGGAATGGATTTCAAAATTAAAGTCCTATTTTGATATATTCACTAGGACTGATGATATGATTTATTTTGCCTCATTACATTTGGAAGGTTTTGCACATTGTTAACCCCAACACGAAGAAATCACAAGGAAATAAAAAGACGCAGGGCAAAGGCGGAAAAAAAGTAGCTCCACTAAAGAAAGAAGAGGAGGAAAGGCCAAAAGCGCAAGGGCAACCTTAAAAGTCCAAGGCAAATGCAAAAGGGGAAAGGTGCATTTTAAAATACAAAGGCGCACCTTGAAATCTCGTAAAAGAGTGCCAGGCGGTGGAAAATCTGGAAAGCTAAAACAGAAGAAAAAGACAAAGGCCAAGGCAAAGAGAAACGAAAGACAAAGGCGCACAAGGAAAAGCCCAAGTCAAACTATTGTAAAAAAACGCAAGCGCATCATGGTTTAATTCAAGGAGCGCCGGGCTTGGGCTCTCACCCGTGCAATTTGTAAATGTAGATGGGCGGTGGAAAGGAAGCTAGGAAGATAGAAGGACAATGGGAAAAAGGGACTAGGCTACGACCGGCCATGTAAAAAAGGGGAAAAGGGGATGACCGTCCAAAAGGGATTTAGGGTTTTGTATATAAAGTTGAAAAGTGAATGAGAAGCTCATTCTTTTGGTGTGTGGCAAAAGGAGTCTTCATCTTCTTCTCTTCTTCTCTCCTTCTCTCCTTCTTGCTTGTGTGTGCTCTTGAGAGAGGGAGTGTGAGAGTGTAAGGGAGTGAGTGTGTGGGAGTGAGGGATCAAGAGGGTGAAGCTCTTCACCATCTCCTCTTCTCTTCTTCTCTTCTCTTCTCTTCTCTTTTCTCGCACGCGCGGCTATGGAGGATGGAGCTTGGAGATGGAGGAGGATTGAGGATTCTTGAGCTAGCATCGAGAATCGTGGAGCTACCGAGGTGTGCAAGAGAGGAGGCTACTCACATTGGCATCAAGGTAAGCTCATTACACTCATAGGATCGACGGTGCGTCGGCTAGGTGAGAGATAGACATTAGAGCTCGCTTGAAATGCTTGAAGCAATAAGTGGTCCGTGGGTCTTGGCAGTTGAGCGAAAGCCCCCATATTTTGGTTCCGTTTTCGGGACCAACAAGTTCAAGCTTGAGCACTTGCACGCCTCATATCCAGCATCGAAGTAGGGGATTCATCCCGAAAATGGAGCTTGAGATAGGTAGGAATTTTGGGTGTTATTTCTTTCGATTCTTGTTGCGTTTAGAGTAGGCTAACATTAGAAAATCGCACCCGAGAGGCGTAGGGTTTGCTGCTGTAAAACATGGAGAAAATCAGAGAAAACAAGTGGAAAATGGAGGAAATGCTCATTTGAATGTGTAGGAATTGCAAGGAGAGTGATCGGTAACATCGAGGTAATGTCCAGCAAGGGTATAAGTTCTTGGAGGGTAGGGAAATCCTCATTTGCAACTGGTTGAGAGAGAGAGAAAGAGAGAGAGAGAGAGAGAGAGAGAGAGAGAGAGCTTGGGTGACCCATTTTGATCGATCAGTCCGAGGAGTTACGTTGCTATCGGGGATCCCCAAGTATATAGATCTCTTCCCCATCACTCCAGCATCATTCCTGTTGAATCTTGTAGCTTGTAATAATCAATACCTTAAGATTTTTGACGATTTCATGCTTGAAAGTGCATTCGGTCGGCGAAATCAGACACACGACGATTCTCAGAATCGGACATCTGATTCTGAGAATCGAACGCTTGGACAACCGTCCGATTGGACCATCCTGTCCGATCGGACCACTCGGACCAACCCATCCGATTTTGGAAATCGGACCACTTGTCAGATCGGACACCTCGTCCGATCGAGGTAATTGGACCCACCCTTGTCGGATTCGTAGAATTGGACCCACGGATTAGGACATGTCAGCAATCGGACCACCCACCTAGTCCGATCAGACCACTTGTTTGATTTTCAAAAATCGGACACTTGATCCCTGTCAGATTCTGAGAATCGGACAGCTCAAAATCAGATAGCTTAAAATTGGACCATTGGTAAATCGGACATCCGATTCTCAGAATCGGATACACCCTTAGGCAGAAAAAGTAGAAAACATCAAAAATTGACCCCCACGACCGACTGGAAGCGCAACCTGCTCCAGGACAACATAGCGAATGCCTTGTAGGCAGTTCCCAACGTAGGAGTTACGACCAAGGGACAGGGGGACAGTGCTGGAGCACTCCCCAGCGACCGGACGCATTGAGAACGGAAATCCAATCGTAGGACATGTGATCGACCTCGAGTGAACAGCAAGAAGCAACACAAACCCTAGAATCCGCTAGAACGGCCAGGACTTGAGCGACGAAGCTTATCAAGCCCTCTAACTTAGACCCTCGGGCAGTAATGGCCCTACGCGAGCATGGAGGCTCCCTTGCAGAAGAGCAACCAGAAGCCGACACTCGAATAGGGGCAAACAGAGATCCTAGAACCTTAAGGGGCCAATCTAGCCATCAAGGGCAAAAAGGCCACACCACGAGAACACAAAGACACTATGTTCAGATCATGTCTAGTCAGAGAGAAATGCAACATCAACAAGCTACAAATGCCAAGATGACTAGACATGACACTCTGTAC